>NC_136612.1:16996714-17046714 GCF_933228915.1 Telmatherina bonti
TGCAAGTCATCCTTACTGTATGTAAAGCATCCATTTGTGTAGCCTGTGTGTGTGTGTGTGTGTGTGTGTGTGTATCTTGCGTGCTGGCTTTTCATTAAACGAGGAGTATTACAAATCGAGGATCCGTCAGCTCCTTGTAAAGCAACACACACTTTTGTATTGCTGTCATCAACCATTACACATCAAATTAGATCAAACGAGCGACTGCGCCCATTTCAGCCAAAGCCATTAAAGTGACACTGTGCTGTTGTGTAACAATGGCCTTTTAGCATGGACGGCATACATGCACACACACACACACACACACGCAGCATACACTTGTTTATCTCTTTTGTGTCAATTTGAAGTCAAGCTTTGGCTCCCAACTACTCAGTGAAGTCAGTTCTTTCTTTCTTTCTTCCCTCTTTGCCATTTCTTTCCAACGTATTCCTTACACACTCTCTTCAAGTTGAACTTCAAACTTATTAAAATATCATATCTCTTTCTCTCACTCTCTCTTCTCCACTTCCAGCACCCTCCCTCTAAGTCATCCATGCTCTTTCTTCTCCTCTATATCTCTTTTCTTCCGCTCCCTCTTTTATCCTTTATTACGTTCCTTTGGCTGCATCAAAGGTCTTTTCTGTAATATTTCATAGAGGAACTAATATGCGTAGCCCCTGCCCTTTCTTTTAGTCTGCATGCATACATAAATAATTAAGTCCATGCCTGATGCGTCTTTGTCACACAACCTGTCAAGCCATGTGTGTATGTGTGTGTGTGTGTTCTTTTTGTCCTTGACTGTGTGTGTATCCGTTTTAACCTTCATCAACTAATAGTTGGATGGAGATTGCCTTTACAAACACTGACAGACCCACTAGCATTTAAATCAAGCTGGTTGAGGAGTCTTTGCTCTAAACCAACTCTGTCGCTATAAATTTATTGTTGTTGCTTTTCAATACCCTAAAAATATCATTTTTAATCCAAAAATGGTATTATTAACCAAAATGAAGCTTCATTTAAAAGAAGTTTACACATTTAAAAAAAAAAAAAAATTTTGTATTGCATTTAAATCAGTCTGATGTTGTTTCCACAGCAACAGTCGTCGCCCCCCCCCCTTTCATTTCATATATCTGTACAGCATCAGCCCTTGGTCATAATTTGGCTGAATCTGAGGAGGAGGAGAGACAAGCTTTAAATTTCTCATACCAGCCCTGTCATGATGTATATGTTTGGGCAGAAGTTTAGAGAACAATAGAACACAAGCCAACACAGCGAGGACCTTTTAGAGCAACCGTGACAATTATATAAGAGCAGAGTTACAGCATGGATAAAGTGAACTATAACACACTGATTATGCATGAGGCCTCCAGCCCCCCTGGAAGGAACACAGTCTGTAGGGAAGTGAATTGATGATTAAATTCCTATAAACTACAGTTTAACAAAACTTTTCTAAAAGTCATGAAAGTCATTCAGATTAAATGAAATACTAAAAATATGTTTAATAGCTTTTTGTTGTTTTTTTATTACTATTATTGCAAAAGCAAAAAAGTGGTAAACGTATTAAACCCACAACAGGACTTGCATAGCATGGGTGGGTGGGGGGGTGGTTAAAGAAGAGCCACTTGTTATTCTAAGGCACTGATTCCCAAACTAAGGGGCTCAGCCTGTGACATATGATACATGCGGTTTCTGTTTCATTTGGCATCACTTCATGATAAAAACTTTGCTCAAGATCCTGGAAAACAATCTGACTTTGTCTTCTGCCCTGGATGGACACCAGAAAGGTGAAAGAAGATTAGAAAATTACTTTTAAAAAAATGATTTTATCTTACTTACTTTATGGGTTGGCTTTTTATGGGTTAAGATGGGGGCAAAGAAATTGCACAGTTCGCTAAAACATGGACTAATTTGGGAACGTGCCATTGGGCAAAACAGACAATTCAGAAAGCAAATATTAAAATGACAAGAAAAACTTACGTCAACCTGCTCCTTACCAGGTAATGATCAGTTAATGGTAGTGGTCAGTGCTGGGTAATGAGGAGAGACCACTGTGTCATATGTCTCAAAATATTAGCATCTGACGGTGTGAAGCCGAACATGTAACAAGGCAATTTGGAGACAACATGTCATTTAATTGTAGCATAGAAACTGTTTTAAGCGCTCTCATTTGAACTTTGACCTTCAGAAGCCCTGTCTGAATCCTTGCAGCTCTTTGCCCTCTCAGTTGTTGTTTTGCACACAAACTTTTTCCGTTTCTCGCTGTTATGCAAATCGCTTCATTTAGATGTTGCTCCTCATTCACCTACACTTTGTTCAAGTAGTAGCATTTGTTAACATCATACACTCTAAATTACTGGATGTTTCATATATTTATTTCCATCAAAATTCATTTTAAATGGCTTTTGTCAAGTTGACAGGTATGGATTTAAAGGCCCTGATTGCCACACAAGAGAGATATATTCTTAAGATATCGCCTTTGCTCATCGAAAGATTCTTCAGTCCCAGTTTGTCATAGTTTCCTACTCCTTGCCTCTACATAACACCTACGTCTTTAAAATATATTTTTAATACTATCAGGCTTGCAAGCATGCAAAGCTTCAATTTCCCATGACTGCTTGTAAACACAGCACTCTAAATGGTCGAACACTGTTGGTTTAAAGCCAAAATAATTCCTTCTCTCATTTATCTATGGAAGCAGGAAATAAAAGCTCAGGCAGACCTCTGGTCAGCAGTAATATAAACAGCACATACACTGAGGAAATATTAAATAAGGGCACATAAATGTGATATAAAGAAGCAATAAAAACATCATAAATTAATAAATCAAAGGGTTCAAACAAAAGAAAATAAAAAGGAAAATTTAGAGGTCATTGCAGACCAAAAATAGGATGAATTGACAAGCAAAGTGTTCACACCAGCACAAATCTGCTTTTATTGTGTCTCAAATTTCTTTTAATGGATTTAGGAAAACCAGCTCCTTAAATTGAAATGATTTTACAGCTTAATCCAGGCAGATGGAGGATTCCCCCCCCCCCCCCAATTCAGTGCACATATTGGAGATGGATAAGAGAAACTGTTAAACTGCATGCATGAATATATTTGAACCGGTTTTAGCTTCAGTTCATGTGTCTCATCACTGGTAGTAAAAAGCTTTCAGTTGAGGCTCAGAGACTTGTTACTGGAAAGTGAATCCTGAGGAGCTGCTTGGCCTCTCTGATAAAAAGCCATGTTCAGATCTCAGATTAGCTCAATAATTCACTAGTTCTCTAATTTTAGGGGGAAACGGTGTAACCGCACTGCAGAGACACAAGTTCTTACACAAACACGCACATTCACCGGCCTGGTTGTTATTAATTCATTATAGCGAATGAGAAACCAGCCTGACAGCAATATTTCCCAGTACAGAGATGTGGAAAGGTTGCATTTGCAACTTCAATGATGTCTTTGATGCTGTACTTTTTATTTTCTAATTGCTCGAGTTCTGTTTTTTCTTTTATCACCAAAAGTTTTTTTTTACAGTATGCGTTGGTATAATAAAAACAGTGGAAATAATTCTGCCTACAATGAAAATATTTACGCACTGTAAGACTATTTCCAAGGGGGGGTGTATTTCTTCCTTGTAAGATATTTCTATATGTATCTTGGTTAATGGTGGTTTTGCTGTGAATTTTTCAAAAAGCTATTTCTATAAATGTTTAAGGCAATGAGGAAGGAGCAGCACAGCGGTGTGATGAAGCTCAGATTAAAGCTGGGGGTCTGTCTTGCGGCGTTTGGATATTATTATAATGTCTGCATGGCTTTTTTTTTTCTCTCAATTCCTCCCAAAGATCAAAAACATGCATGTTAGCTTAAATGGTAGTTCTGGATTTCCTGTAGCTGTGAATGTAATGTAGGGTTACACAACTGGAATATGCTCCTTGCAGCCCCCACAGCTCTGAACAAGATGAAGCAGCTGGGAAAGCAAAATGAAAGCATGAATGACAAAATGAAAAAAAAAAAACAGAATTTTATTTATTATTTTTCTTTTTTTAACTATAGCATAATCAAAAGCTGCATTTGTTCTGCTTGAATTCATTCTACACATTGATGTGCAAGTCTGACACTTGTCCAGTTGTTTTATCGTGTTATTTATTTGCATTCGAACCGTTTTACTCTGTTTTTATTTTGGCCGATTGTGTACAGCACTTTGTTTCAACTCTGCTTGTTTTAAAGGGCTTTATAAATAAAGTTGAGTTGTTTCTTTTACCACAGATCTAATGTAACGGCGTTATGTCTCCACAGTGAATCAAACCATAACGTCTAATTCTTTGGCACTGAATAAAGCCAGGTCAAGGTTAACTATGTGTGTTGGAAAAGTATTTCACTATCTATGTCTTTATCTTAAGTGCCTTTCGCCATATAGCAGCTGTGATAGGCTATACCCCCCACCCCCCTCTCCACATCCCTAAGTTGGATTAAGTGGCTATAACAAACGGACAAATGTCTCTGTATCAACTGTTGTCACCGTTCCTGCTTGTGTTTCCATGTGTATTTGTAACCAGGGATTCCCCACCATGTCTCCCAGTTGAGTGCTGCAATCTGTGGTGTTAGTTCTCATCTCTCTAGTCTCGTATTAATAGTTCTTTCCTTCTCATAAACTCCAAACGATCTAGATCTGAGTGAGATGCCTGGTGCACACTTTGAACAAATGAAGCGTCCACTCAGTGGCTCAGTGATGTGGAACCACTCCTTTGTGGTACTCTGAGGCTGATGCTGGATTTCCAGCAAAACTTAAATCAACTTTCAGACACAGAACCAGGCTGTCAACTGGTTTATAGTACTTTTTTTTTTTTATATATATAGGTCTACATACATCTAAAGCCTTAAAATCGAGTTTAAATTAATTTCAGTGTGTCTTTAAGCCCCTTGGTATTTCCTTTAAATGATGCAGTATGTTTTACGTGAATTCTGCTATCCTCAGAGGAAATGTAAATTTGACAAGTAGGAATGATTTAATGTAATAATATTAATGTAATAATGAATGTATGAAGTAGCTAAAAGTAGCACTATGAGCAGAGGATGACTCTTTTAACCCTTTAATGCCATATCCTATTTGATGGACAGTTTCTGACACTTTTTGCAAAACTGTATGTTAAAATATTTGCTCAAAACCCTGTTTTACACAATCTAACGCATGTCTTATTCCCCCTAGTCAATAGCAAAACTATTGCCATATATCCTTACTGCTACACCGTTTGTGTCCTTAGCATTGATGTCTCTTTCCTTGAAAAAAAGGATTTCAAATTTTTTGTTGAGATTTCTTTACCTGAAATTCCTAACAAAGCTTTATCTTGTTTAAGACGAAATGTTTAATGGGAATCTGACAGTGTGCATATTTGGTTTGTAGAAATTAAATTCTGCTTCTGCATGTCATCCAACTCTGCAGAAGCCTGGTAATGCATCATTTATTTAATTCAGGTTCGTTGGACAGCGGTTGTATCTAAAAGTTGCAGGTGGGTAGATCTCATGGACCGAACTTGGGCACCCCTGTCCTAAGGTACAGCTTTTAGAAGTGGATTAGAAAACACAAAAATACAGTAAATGGAAAATAAACAAATGAAAACGTGCATAAATAATTTCAAAATGAGGAATAATTAGTTTATGAATATGGTAACTTCTTTATGTATTTGTGATTAGGCTGTTTTTAGACATACAATAATTATTCAATTAAAAAAAAAAAAAATTACAAGACCCATTCTAGGTGCTGTTGCACAACTTTTTTTTCTTTTTTTCAGATTCTTGCAGCTGATATAAGGTTGAAATTATAATAAAACATACATTAATTACCTTGAAAACAATATGACAAATGGACCTTGAGTGTGAAGCCAACACTAAGTTCCTCAATTTCTCATAATTTAGATTCAGGAAAAGGATTTTAAAGCAGAGATGTATGAGCACAAACATCAAATAAGTGTCTCCCAGTTAGTGTGGGTTTTAGATGACCATGCAGTACAATTACCACTTCTGGGGTTCAATTTGTTGTTCCTGGAAACGCAGTTACAAAGAGGAAAGAAGAGCGGAAAAGAGGAATGAGTCACGAGGACACGTGGGGTTTCAGATGCCTGTTAGACTTAAAGCAGTTCTTTGTAGATCATAAATAAGAAAATAATTGCATAAAAAGATTCACTTGCACTATTTGTTTTACTGTTACAGACATCACAACCACAAAGCACAAAAAGGGGTGCACACTCCTTCATAAATGTCCACACTAGCAACCCTTTACAACCACAAGATGCATATTTAAATAAACAGTGTCCTTTAGTTGGATTATCTCTGTTTTATCCCTGGTTACACTAACAATATTTTTACCATGCTAAATGCTACAGTTCTCAGAGAGCAGATTAGAAAAACGTACAAATGGTGTGGCAAGGTAGGCAGGAGAAAGCCTCTTTTCTCTTAAAAAAAAAAAAAAAAAACACTACAACAAAGTTTAATTTAAAAAAAATCACAAGATTCTTTGGTCAGATGGGACCAAAGTGGAGATGTTTGGTCATAATGCAAAGCACCATGTTCAGTGAAAACCAAACACAACATATCAGTGAACTCACCTTGAACTATTTAGCACAGTGGTGGAGGGGTAATGATATGGGCTTGTTATGCAGCCACATGACCTGGACACTTTGCCATTATTGGATCAGCTGTGAACGCCTCTGTTCTCGCCATCTGTCTGACAGCACAATCATACTAGGTTCAGTTTTAGTTGTTGTAATACATGTATGAATAATATGTTGTGCTGTTCATCTGTGGCTTCTTCGTTTTACTTACTTACTGTTCAAAGAGAACATGTTCCTGTTGTCATGAGTGTATGTTTACAGTCATTAAAACACAAATCTGCTTTACTGAGATATCCTAATCGCACAAATCAGTCAACAATCAAGGCCAATCAATAACTTCATCTCAACAATCAATCTAACAATGGTCTGTTTCCTCTGCTTTTGTGTTGAAAGCCACAAGAGACGATCTTTGATGCTGCCGCTCCCATCAGAAGTAACACAAGTAAAAACGCATCTCAGCAGTTATAATCCCGTTTTAATGTCTGTGTTGTTACACAACCACAGCAGCAGGTTAAGCTACACGTCGGCTGGTATTAGATGCCTCCAACAACTTCCATCCAGAGTTACAAACTCTCCAACACATTGGCTTTCATCTCTTCCTAACACCCTTCGCTTTTTTCCCTTTTGCTGCCTCCATTTATTATTCACTTTCTGCACTCTGAGCTTAATATGCCCTCTTCAGCCATCTTCCTTTACTGTGTGTAGATATATAGCCGTTCAGCGTATTATGCAAAGTGCTGAGCAGCAAAGCTCTATGCATTCAATGTGTAGGCTAAAGGTAGAAACTAACGGCATTATCCTGGGATAAGACCTCGTTTACTCTCCAAATAGAGTGTGAAAGAGGGGAAGAGGAGGGATGGAGTGGTGAGAGAGACTTCCCTATTAAAATCAGTGTACTAAAATGACACCTTTTACTCCTTTTAAGACACTAAAGCAAAACTCAGAAAGTGTTTATATAACAGGGGGGCATGAATTAAGTTATGGCCATTTTACTTCTTCTTATTGTGCCTGATAGAATAGTTTACAAGTAAAGCTAAAGACAGTTCACCAAAAAAATTTCCTCCATCACTGTATGCTGAACCAAAGAAAATATCAGTTCAGATGATACTGTTGATACCTGATGCTGCACAAAATAAAGCTTTCTAAACGAGAGCGCTCTCCTTCTGCACTTTGCAAACACATGCCTACAAGTTTGTTTTGTTGCCACGTGAGACGAATGGGCTCCTGTTGGCTGGGTTGCCATTTGTCCTTGAGCTTTGTCCTCTTTCAGCAGATGTTAAAAAAGTCGTAACAGCAGTGTGTAAATATGCAGGAGTGTTGACAAAAAGAAATCATTGCCTCATTATTTTGTAATGTACGACTATAGCTGCCTAACCGTGCTGGGTTGTGTTTGTCATATTTAGTATTATAGGACGTACCATATTTTAACAGGTCTGCATGCAGGCCAGTCCAGCATCATAAGTCGTCTACTGCAAAGCAAAGTAACTGAGACAGAGGGCAGTTAAAGCTATAGTTGATAATCTTGCACAGAGACATTTTTTTTACTCTGGGTGCAGATTTTAGATGTTCCCCTGCTTTACACACACCATGAAAATGAATAAGTCATTGAAAGGCTTGCACAGAATTTGACGTCAAGCTATTTGAGGAGCATTTCACTTGAATCAGGTGTGTTGCAGCTCTGGTTATGTCATATGGATTCAGTCTCATTTAACTATGAAAATACAAATTAAACACCTCACTTTAAAACTATAGTTGGTAATCTTGTTCAGAGACATTTTTTTACTCTGGGTGAAGTGGTCCCTCATCCTGATAGCAGTCTATACATTTTGTAATCATGAACAATATGAAATATAGTTAGACCCCTCAGTTTACTGTAAATCTGTAAAAACTCTGACCAATCAGAACAAAGTTATTCAATTCTCATATTTTATAACCTTCTGCTCCCCTCCTCCCTCTCCCACAGCACATACCTGATAGCCACACCCTGCATATAATTAGCGTGTTAGGATGAAAATACAAAGGGGTGAAGAAGAAACTCTGAAGGCAAACATGGCAGAGAAAATGAATGTAGGATATCCCTGACCTGGCTCAGTTTATTTGCCTTCTCTCGCTAAATAGCCCAGAAAGAGAAAATTGTTGGTTGGAAAAAGCTGCTAATAAAAAAGCCTCGTATCAGCAAGGAGCAAAACCAGAAGGGGAGGAGCCAAAACAGAGTGCTACTTTCAAATCTTGCTAGCTCCCCAACATTGCCTACCCCAGCTTTAAGCATCGCCTTGCACACTCAAAAACAGAGGTACTAGCTTGTACCTAAAAAGGTAGAAATGCTTGTCGCTGGGGGTGTACTCTTGAGAGACATTTCTGTACCCTTCAGTTCTGGTCTATTTTTGTACCTTATCAAGTTCAATCTTACCTTATCAAGTTATGTTTTTTTATGTTTTCACAGGATTAGGCCTGGTCCATGCAACTTAGCAATATTATCTTATCTTTTATCTAGAAATAATCTTCAAAAACTCAAAATACTGACCAGACATACACTTAGTTTGCAGCATCTGACCTTCATTGTCTGGTGTAGTAAATGACTGTTAAGTAGTACTACTGTCATCACTCAACTCTGCTCTAGTTTTTAGCATTACAGCCATTAACATTACATTTTTCAGTGCTGCAGGTACCCTTATGGTCAAAATGGTACAAATTTGTACTTTATGTCACTTTGAACCCTTTTTCATACTCTGAAGGTGTGCTTCTGGTCTCGTAAAGACCAGTATTGTACTTTTGAGAGAACATTTCTTTAAAATGTACCTATAGGTACAGAAATGTCCTTATCTTGTACCTCTATTTTTGAGTGTGCTGAAATATGCCAGGAGTTTCAGGATCGTGTGTTTTTCTGTTCATTATAGAGTTTTACCAACATTTGTTTAAATGTGTTCGCAAACACGTGTTTCAAGAAGTGTTCCTGAACCCATGCAGTGGTTTCTATTATACAATCACATCAGAAGATCATGTACAGCATTATTATTTTTTGACTGTGTCTCTTGTACACAGGTATATTTTTATGTTCTCGATATCATGTGTCATGCATAATATCAGATACAGAAACTGAGACTGTGGAAGTGTGTTGCCGCTGAGCTATCTTTGGCAGCTTTACCTTTCAAATTATTTCTTATTTGCACCTACACTGCTAAAAGTTGTTGTTTTTTTTTGGTTTTTTTTTTTTAAAGACTATAGAAGGTAAGATGATGCAGTGCTCTCAACACATTCGCTGCTTGCTTGCATGGCAACAGATGGTCTATCTTGTATTCACAGAGAGAATAAAAGGATGAAACAAGAGTATGTCACAGAGAGAAGTAGGTGAGTGAGAAGAGATAAAAAGATAGACGGATGAAAGAATGGCAGAGAAGAAGAATGAAAAGTCTGTAAAAAGCAGCATCTGCTCATTCCTGTGTTTGCATGCTTTAGAGGGACAACAGGAAATCCTCTGCAGCGCTTCAGATAATCATGTGTATTTTTAAGGATAGTGAGTCAGAGTTAAACGAGGAGGTCCATTCATGGCACACATAGCAACCACTGTAAGGTTGGGAAACATGTGATGAGCGAATATCTGAACGAGTGCAAGTTAAGGTTGTTCTTCTTTTCATTAAGCAGAGTTTGCAGCTTAGAGTTGAGCATGCTGTAACAAACTATTAGAGAAGAAGTTTAATCTATTGTGTGTAGGTAACAATACTAAAAATATAATTTAAATTCACTACAACTGAATAGAAATGAGTCTTCCATGGTGAGTTTGTTGTGGTGTTCGTATGGTGCATTTTCATCTTGTTCTCTGTTTGCTTCCCATGGCTTGCTGCTAGTTTCTTTATCTTTCACCTCTGAAGACATGTCTAGCTCTACAAGACAACAGATAAGTATGTTTCTAAAAGCAAGTCTAATTTTTAAAATAATATTTGTAAAACAGCTTCAATTTGTTCACAATCTAACACACAAAAGCAGGATCAACTATCAAATGCAACACACAGGTAGCAGCCAACATGGGGTTGGAGTAGATAAGCTGCTGCTTCCACCGTTCCTTTTGAACATTTTTCTCTTTTTTGGTAATGTTTTGTTTCTATTTTTCATTTTTATGTTTGTCATTATGTTCAAATAAACGTTCTTAACCAAACCAAACACTAGGTGTATTAAAAATGGCAGGAGGTGAACTGGAAAAAAAGTTCAAATACACATTGACCAAGGAAAGTTTTCCTTCTGAGCCCTTTAAAATCAACATTAACTCCCCGGGAGAGATCAGTTTCATTCATTTCAATCAGTTTGTAAGTTATCGGAAGTGGATAGTGCAGCATTTAAAAGTTTTTTCCCCAAATTCTATTGCTTCTCTGCAAACTAGAATGAGGGCAGAGTCTATATTGAGTCTAGTTTCTAGACATCTATGTAGAGAGACAAAGAAATTAACCCAACAATAATTTTATAAATGAAAAATCAACCAGTGCGAAAGTCTGCAGGACGGCCACTTGACAGTTGCTTATAAAGTGCAGTGATGTGTGCAATCTCTACAGCCAGCAATAAAATGCAGGGCACAATGGAGCACAGTATATAGTTACTTAAGATACCAATTTGGACATTCATAAATAGCAGATCCCAATAATCCAGCAGAGGAAAGAAAGATGCTGTATTTGGGCTTTTCAGGTGGTCACATGCAGAAACAGGAGCGTAAAGTAGAAAAGAGTGTTGAAAGGTCTGAGCTCATAAATCATTACAAGATTATGAGAGATTATTTTCATGTCAAAAACCTTTACATGTTCATTTCCAGGAACCCAAATTAATTTTTACAGGTAATTAATAACTGCTGGAGTTTTATTTCAGTCCTTTTGTAGCTAAAACACGATGCTATTTTTACAGTCTGCTCATTTAACCACACAGGATCCTCCTTTTCCTCCTCGGCCTCTGTTACGTTTTTGCATCCACTTTCTTTATTCTTCTATTTCTATTTCTCTTTCTGTCTCTCTTTCTCTGTCTGTGTGTGTGTGTGTGTGTGTGTGTGTGTGTGTGTGTGTGTGTCTCTGTATGTGTGTGTGCGACAGTAGTCATGTCAGAGTAAGGCTGGCTGAAGCCCTAGCAGCAGTCAGTCTCTTTGATGTTGAGCCCTGCCGAATTAGGCCATCACCCAGTGGTGCTCTGCTGCCTGCCTGCACCCACACTCAGCAGTCTCTCTCTCACACACACACATACAAACAAGGTACACACTTACAAACCAAAACAAATGCATGCTGGCAGGAAGGCATGCACATGAAAAACAAACTTTACATGACGCTCTTCACACATGAGCTGTGGACATACAGCCGCACAGGCCTGACAGAGCTCCGGATAATATGCTCTAAAACATGTCCACAAACATTTCATCACTCACACAGCTTCTACACACTGTGACTAACACTCATTTGCGCGTTTTCTTCTGCGCTTCTCTTTAATAAACATAAACTTAAATTCTTATGAGCGCTTCTCCTCTGAGACCTCCCCACAATGGTACATCAAAAACATGTGTGCACGCTGAAGAGCACACATGCAGGGGAAATGTAGGACGTTAAGGAAAAAGAATGAAACACAGGAAAGATGTCCTTTTCAGTCTCCCTACCGCAGAATTATACTGGCATGAGTGTACCAAAGTGACTAAGACAGGAAGCCTCCTGAATCACAGAAAAACAGGCTGGTGAGCTGACATTTTATAAATGAGCAAGACATCTTAAAATAGATATGACTATACAGTCTGCACAAAAGGAGAAAAAACATGCTCATATAAATATTGACTCAGTTGAAAAATAAACATTATATTCCTCTGATTGAGGAATTTAAGATCAGTTTGTTTTATTTTATTTTATTTTTTTATGAGTCGCTATTATATGTAGTAGAAATTGAATTACTGATACCAGCTCATCCAGCCTTTATTTAATGCTGATGATCTAAAAAAAAAAGCCAAATAATTGGCATGCTTATTATATAGCCAACCACTTATTGCTGCTTATGTTGCTTCATATCTACTTGAGATAGTCATAACTTAATCTTGTCATTGCTGTGCCAGGTGAAGAAAAATCAATGAAAGCCTTGGGTTTTCGGAAAGTGTTATTGGGATATCATGTTTGGAGTTTTTAATCTCCCAACAGATAATTTATGCACCTTTTTTTTTCCACTTAATTGTCTGAGGCCATCAAGCAGTGTCTCTCATATATTTTGGTGGAAGTACAGATTTATAGTCCAACATTTCTATTTAAAACAAGGACTTTACAGTCCTTTTCTTTGTAACTGGATTTCAGGATGTGGAGTGATCCACTTAAGTCCAAGCCACCATCAATTGTGAGGGTTTTTTTCTTAATTCAGCTCTGTAGTTAATACATACAAACATGTCATGAAGAGGTGGTGGTGTGGACCCAAAATGCAGAGACGGGAGCCAGGGATGCAGAAGCAAGACGTTTTTAATCCCAAAGAACTAAAGGCAAACTAACACATGAAGCAAAAACATGAAGCTAAATAAATGTACCAGCAAGTGGGAATAGAAACCAAGGGCCATAAATACTGGGAAACATAACAAGATGCAGGTGAAATGGATGAACTAATTGAGACCAGGTGGACTGAATGAATGGCAAGCAAAACCGGAAACGTGACAAAAGGGAACTAAACAGGGAAACTACAAAATAAAACAGTAATCTGGAACTAAAAAGGCACAAAAAGTCCAAACCATGACACAAACATACCTTTGGAAACAAGTTACAGTCAATAACTTCTAAGCCTGTGATGCATTACTGCCAAACCAAGGCTCTGGTAAACAGCCTGAGAGTTCACAGTAATGGTAAATGGACTTGTATTTATATAGCGCTTTTCCAGTCAGGCCAACTAACGCTTTACACTACTTGTCACAGTCACCTATTCACACACACGAAGCAGGAGGCACATCCGGGAGCAATGCAGGGTTCAGTGTCTTGCCAAAGGACACTTAGGCATGTAGTCCGGGAAGCTGTGAATAAATCCACCGATCTCCAGGTTGGAAGACAACTGCTCTTCCACCTGAGCTACAGCCCCGCTAGCACACACACCAAACCAAGTTCAGACCACTGCACACCACAATCAGAGAAACATACATGAATGAATATTTCTGTTTTCTTCTTCTGCAGTTTGACTAGCTGGTACTGATCACTTTACATATCTTAATGGCAACATGTGTTAAATGTACTGTATTTCATGAACCAAGAGACCCAAATGATACACATCACAATGTCAGAAAAAATGTGTTCATTCAGGTTTTGTTAGCTTTTTTCACCAGAAAGTCCCAGGCAGATAACATGTTTATTTAGCAAGAAAGGTCTTGTACTAATAGACTTAAGGTTTATGGTAGCTGCTATAAACTGTGGTAACATGCCAAGTCAGCAGGAGGGGGTGGTAGCATTAGCAAAGAAAACAGGCTAACTAAGCAGCTAATTCTTCAACTAGCTAGCAAGCAAAGCAGTAGATTCTCAGCATAAGTAGGGTGATTGCCATTTTATAAATGCTAATGGACCTAACGGACAGACAAAGGACTAATTTGGTCGGTCACCACTATATGTTAATTGTTAGACTTCCCATCCTAGTACCCATGCTAAGACGAGGGATGGTTCGATGAAAGGCTGCATTAGATGTATGACTTGCCACCAACCTTTTGTCCCTCAATTATCAGGCCGACTTATCACAGGTTTGATCAGAAGCTCACTTGGAGAGGGATTTAGTACCCTGCTCCAGTGATATAGCCTCTGCTGAATCCTCAATCTCACTTTTTTAGTGCTCTACATCTTTTAAACATCTTGTCTCAAGTCCATTGAAGTGATACCAGTTTATAACAAAGTCATCTCAAGACACTTTATAGACATGTTTAATGCAGAACAATTTGTTGGGATTCAATTAAAACAAATTCACATTAGTCCAGTTTATAACTGTGTTCATACAAACCAGTTCATAAACAATTGTCTAACCAGGCAAAAACTAGGGAGGTTGAAGTTAAGCTAACATATTAGCCAAAAATCACATCCGCACTCCTGTCATTCATCATCTACTGTACATAAATCCTGGGATTAATAATTTGTTTTCCAATATTAATCATTATGTTACAGGCAATACTAAACAAAAGTAAAGTTAAGCAAAGTTTCATTTTGAATTGGCAAAAGGTGCTTCATGGCTAACTGGAAATCAACTGTTCCAGTTTCTGAGTGGAAGTCAATTGAAGAATGTCATAAAGTATTAGACAAAGTACTAGTAAGCCCATCATCAATTCATTTATTTAATTCTTAAGTGAACAACAAGAAGGCTAAAAACATTTTGCTGGCCAATAAGGAAAAGCAAAGTAGTTTTAAATTCCAATTTCCATACTGTGACCTATACAGCATGGTGTGACTTAAATGGCTAAAGATATAGATACAGCTTAAGTATTGAGACTCTTAGCTCAGAAGTTTGATCGACATATCTACTCGACATCAGAAATGTTCACAGAATGACATTTTTAAACCAAAAGGCCCTAAACAAAGTGGGGGGATGCTGAGATTTTGACTTGGTCATAACTCAGAAAATCAAGTTTGTGATCTCAGGCACAGAAAAAATATGTCAAGGAACACAACATTTCCTCAGATTTGATACATCTGTCATTAATATGCTTTATGGTTTTCAAACACAGCTTATAACAGGAGTCACTTACTTTTCCAGTCACCAAATGTAATATCCATAACATAATCATTTAGTCGTTATTCATTTTAACTAAAAATAGAAGTGTTACATCATTTCTTTCCAGTCTTATAGTCCCTATTTTCTGCTTTATCTTTTGTATTTAGCATGACTGTCTTTAGCGTTGATGAAAAGGGGGTTGCTAGAAATACATTTAGTGGAAAAGAAATGAAAGAATGGCATGCATATTTCCACATCTAATGCCGTAATAACACAAAAAAGCCTCTCTGAATCCTGCCTCTCCCTCTCGCTCTCTCTCTCTCTCTCTCTCTCTCTCTTTGTCTCTCTTTCTGGTGGCCGGGAACAGCCCTGTGGTCAAACTGGAGACCAGCCAGGAATCTTTCCATCAATTAGCTGGTATTTTTTTTGTCTGTCTATCTTTCCCTTCAACTCACTCTGTCTTTCAATTCTTCACTTCATTTCCTTCGCTCTCATTATTTCTGCTGTTGTTGGCTGGGAACGCTTGAAAACACAAATGTAGGACACTTGAAGAGCTACAGCTATCTGCTAAATGTTACATAATTGCTCAAAACCCCACATACAATGTTGCATACAGACAGATAAGTTAGAATCAGTTGGTTATGCGGCTGAGTGAAAGTTATTCACCTTTAAATTTTTCTGTCTCAGATGAGCAAGGAAAGCAGCTGGTGTTAGCGGTTCACGGAAGACAATAGCGTCTCTCATTTTAAACACACACATACACACATCACACTGAGCTGTGTACGCATTAAAATTACATCACACAGTTGGGCCTCTCTGCACACCACGCCACACACAGCGTGTCATTACTGCATATCAATTACACGGGGAAGTGAAGATCTATTTCTAATTCAATCAGTCAGTGCTGGTGTCACATTCCTCGCTCCATGGCTTTCTGCACGCCGCTCCGTTTTCCACCCTCGCCTGATTCTTAATGATGCGCTTCAGTTATTGTGAGGCTGGTGGACAAGGGTTTCAAGTCTGTGTATTTGCTTATGAGGGTGTGTGAAAGTGTGTGTGCAATTGTGCCTTATCCCCTGTTGAGAACAGTTTTAATACTTCTAGGGACTTGACACTTAAGAGAGAAGTGAAGTAATCCTCCTCTGACCCGGTTTTATTCAGAGGGCTAGGAGGGGTTTAAGGTTACAGATACAGTGTGGAATATTTTTGGGATTCAATACTTCTGTGTCTAAATTGGGAAATCCTTGTCAACATGACACTTTTTCTCTGGCAGAAAATGCTTTTAATGCTGCCAGACAGGAAAATCCTTCCACACAGGAACACAATGTTGCTGTGTTTAACTTTACATGTGACTTTTCAAACTTTCTTACCTTATTTTATGTTTTCTTTTGCCATTTTGACCCTATTTATATCTTACAAAGTACTTGATATGGCATTTAAAGACTGAAGTTTTACCTTAAAATTACCTCTAGAGCTGCAGGCAGAGGACTCCAATTTTGCAGAATCAGAAGTAAATCCTGACAACGCTCTAACAGCTAATCATACAAAGGTCAACAGAACTTTAGCATTTTGTTTGCCAGTATAAAATATCTAAAAAAAAATATCTCAGCTGTTTTGGTATACACAATGCTGTGGATTGTTTCTCAGCATCACCTCAGATGGTTGTTTACTTTGTCTTTACAGCTGTTTAACTCCAGAAAATCTTTGTTTCAACATGGAAACACATGAAACACATTGAGGCAACATGAAACTATGAAGAAGGCTCTGCAACTGTCTGATGCGGAAGTGTTGTGGGGTATAAGTCTGAATTTAGCATTAGCTCTCACCACATTGGAACTTTTTGAGTTGATTTTGATGCTGAAATGTTCACTTTTTGTCTTTACTGTGGCATGTCCAAGTTGAAAAGAACTGCGAGACCGCCTGCTTTTTAGCTTTTTTCTTAATGTTTGTTTTCCAGATCTGCTTGTAGTCCCAAACCAGTGTGTACAGACACAAAAAAGTTCAGGCAATCTTCCTGTAGCCATTTTTCAGTAAATCACATAAAACTGCTTTTTCTGTATTCTTTCTGTATCCTTCTTTGTGCACTAAGCTTATTAATTTTCTTAGCTAATAATGTCATATTTCCCAGCAGAGGGGTTAGAAAAAAGGTTTTAAATTTCCTCTGCTTTTGTCTCTGAATGGCTCCCTAGCTGTACCTTTTCATGTCCTCTTCCACTTGGGATTTAGTATGTCGTTTCACTCATCAACTTGGTTTGGTGCTGTTTTTCTTTCCTGCTATCCTTTGTTCTAAAGTTGTTTTAAAATAGCATGTGGCTCCATACTGAGCACCCTGCACAAGTAAAAGCCGTGAATGTGTCGCTTTTTACATTTTAAAGGAGAAAAAAATTATGCCATTGAAGTTCATGCAAGTACGGAGCAAATGTTCACCATCCCTACATACAGTCTCTAAAAAACTAGATTAAAGTATGTTTTGCAAGGATATTGTGCAAAAGCAGAATTTAAACGAAAAACTATTTTAAATTGTTAAAAGTCTTTAGAGGTCATGATGCACCAAAGTAAAAAAAAAAAAGGGTCACTAATGCTTTGTTTGCATATTTTGAACTACTTGCATACTCATGTGATCAACTTTTGAGATGTTCCGTTGACATTTCTGTCTTTCTTTTTTCTGTGTGTGTTTTTGCCTTCACCAGATCACAACCATCTGAACAATGCAGCTTTATCTCCTCTGGGTCCAGCCATGGCCCTGTCTCACCCTCACAACAACCTGGGAATTGGCTTTAACAAGTACACCTCACTAAAGGCGTCAGGTAGGTTGGCCCACAGAGACATACTCACCATCATCTGCACTGGTTGCATGGGTGCAAATACTTTCACACCTGTATGATTGCATGTTTAAATAATCAATAATGCAACAGCTGCTATAGATGCAACAGCGCAGGCATAGAAAGCAGTTTTAGTTTACAAATGTTGGTTATATTTAGAACCAGCTAAAAGAGGGAAATCATGGATTATTGTAATGGTTTCCACTGTAGGCAATTATTCTTTTAACTTGTGAACACTGGTTCCTACCTTTCATATTATCATAGCAGCATTGATATGGCTATATTAGCTCACATTGATTCTGACTATTTACCTTTCTGAAATATGTTTTATCCATTAAAATTGAGGAAAATCTCGATATCTTCTTATTTCAATGAAAACCACCGTATAGTTTTATTTTATTCTTAGCTGAATATTAAAAAGGATACTTGGGAAGTGATTAGGTTAACCGTAACTAATTGTATCGACATTGCAGAGTATGTTTCTAAAGGCCTTTTCTCACTATTACCCATTCAACTTAACTTAACTTGAGTGTTTTCAGGATTTTCCAATAAATAGTATCAACTGACATGGAATTTGATTTAGATTAATTGTGCATGGTCATGGCTTACTCTCCTGTAGGTGGCGAACATAACCACTGTATCAACAACAATGCAACTATGGAATAGGTCTCTGATTATATTGTATAATTAGTAACCTGTATAAAAAAAAAAACAAAAACGTTTTATCTTTGGGAAAAAACAAAGATAAACAAAAGATTAAAAAAAAAAGAAAAAAAAAGAAAAGAAAAAAACGAGCTCAATTTGAGTTTAAAAGAAAAAGTCTATCTCCAAGTTTAAAAAAAACGGCTAAAAATTAAATTGTCAAATTCATATATATATAGATATTCAAACATAGAACAAATCATTTGTATAAAACTACATATTCCTTTAATGGTTTAAGAACACTGAACTATTACATATTCCACAATAATTTATTGATCATATGTAATTATTATATATGTATCTGTCACTATCTCCTCTTGGTGTGTCTGGGGTCCATGAGTGTTTGTCTGTAAACCTTTAATGTTGTTGATTGTTTTGTATTGTATGCATCAGGTTTCCTCCATAAGCTTTACATAGCTCCCCCGGGAAACCTGATTCACACATATGTACAACTCACATTGGATTTTACAAGTGGACACCATTGTCTGTTCTAGTTAATGAGCATGTGTATAAATAAATTAAATGTCCAAATGAAATGTCAAAATTAACACATGGTTTGGCTTAGATACTGATATGCTTAAGACAAAAAAAAAAATTACGCCATATAAAAAAGCAAGTGCTGGGTCAAAAACACAGATAAACCGTGGTTGAAACCCAAAGAAAGCCCACACGCACTGCAGGACTTCGCTTGTGTCTGTGTTAGGAAGAGATGCTCTGCTTGAAATGTCACCTCAGTGAAATAATGTTTGAAGGCAGCTACTGCGCAAATATTAATAAGTGCGTGGTAACAGGTTTGCATCAAGTCAGCTTCGTGTGTGCCCCCCCCCCCACCCCCCACTTACAACACAGTATACCTTGAACACGAGATGGAACTGCTTTTTGTAAAAGAATCCTCTACAGATTTGATACTTGACAAGATGTACTTTCTTTAAAAGTGAAAAAGAAAACCAACTTTTAATTGTTCCATCAAAATGTATGACAAGAGTGATTCTCCAGTTTCATTAAACGGGGATTGTTCTTGACTGAACTCAGCAAGCATTTGGATCATTGCTGCCCCACAATCATGACAAATAAACCTTGTTCTGGGTCCGTTCAGCCATTATTAATCTAATAATTACCGACCAATTCAATTCAGTTCAGCTTTATGTATATAGCACCACTTCACAACAATCTCATCTCAGGGCATGTTACAGACACATCAGTTCAAGCCAATTCATAATAAGTAGCCGAGCTAAGAGAGAAACCAACAGATTGCATCTAATCTTGACTTTGATCCGAACGCCCACTCTGAGCATGCATGAAGCGACAGTGGGAAGGAAAACTCCTTTTTAACAGGAAGGCAGAACCCAGCTCAGGGAGAGCAGCCATCTGCCTCGACTGGTTGGAGTGGAGAGGACAGGAAAGACAGACCAGCATACACTGCAGCTTTTACTTCAGGAAGACCTGCAGAAAAGGAAAGATATGTTAATGATATTAATACTATCATCTGTTTATACGTGGAGGAAAAAGAGCAGAGTAATAAAAAGGAAGTGCTTTTCATGGGATGTCCCCATGGCTGCATGGCTAGACTACTCATAACTATAAGAGCATAACCTGGACAGATGGGCCTCGAACATGCGGACTCAACCTCAGGAGACGCTTGTCTCCTAAATATAAGATTTATTAAAAAGGAAGATTCCTCAGCTTTATCTTAAAGGTTTAGAACAAAAGGTTTATCTGTTTGTGAGGAGGATGTTGGCTGCAAGATTTGATCAAGAATATTGTCATCAGCTTCACAGTATGCACTCAAAGATGGAACACACACTTGTACAATGAATCAGGCTTTGGAGGGTGGTGAGCAACAGTGGTCTGGACATTAGCTGGCCATTAGCTGCTGGACCGGCCCTGAAGCCTGCCCTGTAAAAACACACCACATAAACACATCCTTCACACGCACAAAACCGCAACATATAACATAATTCTGCCTAATGCAGAGTCCCCCCTTCCGGGGAAGACGCACAAACATGTGTATGCAAATGTGGACAAGCTCGCTGAGAAAAACAATCTTCATCTGATCACTGCAGACAGTTAAGGACACAATGACAAAGATGAGGCGCGACAGCTTGACACATGTTCATGTACTGTTCATGGGCACAGTATGCTGAGAGAGATGCAAGTGGTCATCGTGGCTGAAAAGAATCGACCACAGAAACCATAAAGCCGGAGACGTTATGAAAGGCAAACTGGATGACTCACAGATGGCCTTTTTTTTTTTTTTTAATGGAGAAAATCAGAATAGATATGCAATTATGGCAGAGAGTTGTTGAAACTGAAGCCAGAAAAATGTGCTGGAAGTGTGGAAAGTGACTGAGGAGAAGAGCTGGGAAAGACACAATCTCGTCTCATTATTCTGCTCTGAGACGGAGAAACAAAGGCTGATTGCGGCGGCGGCGGCAAAGCCCCGACCGCTTCAACAATGAGCGTCAGCCCCATTTCACCGAAAAACACTTCAAAGTATCAAATCCCTCACACATTGAGGTGCAATATGCTCCTTTCTGTCTCTGTCTCCTCCTCCGTGTCGAGGTGTAGAGCTCAGGCTCTGTTTGATGACACACATGCTCCTATTTGTGCTCCTCTGTTTGGCATGGCCTCAGTTTTCTTTTCCTCTCACACACAAATAGTACAGTTTCAGTGTCGAGCTTTCTGTCAGTGGCGACACTGATCCGCGAAGTGTGTGTCTTCACATTGTTCCTACTAAAAACAACTAAAACGTGCACGTCTGACCTTTGACGCTGCAGCTCCATAGTTTTCTTAAATACCCAAGAAATGGTGCGTCAAATATCGAACAGCATCAGAAAGAACATAAATCTGCCGTGAAAGAAACGCATAATCCAGCATATTTATATTGTGTCAGAACATTTAGAGCTATTTGCTTTAATTTCCTGCTCTAACTCTCGCTCTCAGTCAGTTTGATGCATAATTTAGGGTGGAATTGTGGGGAGATTTAGTTTTTAAGTTGGATGAGATCTTTTATAGCTCAGTTTCAAAGCTGCTGATTGGCACATTTTCCCTCATTTGAACACTGTCACTTTACACATAATCAGAACATGAGAACAGTATCATTCCTCTCAGTTAACCCTAAGCGGCAAAGTGCTGAAATCGTCAAACAGGTCTTTAAATAATTTTTCCCAGCTTTGCTTTCTATAAAGACGCCCGCCACGCTGGAAAGTAGAGCTCTTTTCACACCTGCTTATCAGTTTTCTTGCTGGGTAATAAACAAGCCACTGGGTCCGGAGATCCTTCCTGTGCAGACGAAGTCATGGCTAGGGCACGAAACAGCCTGGGAATAGAGTTGATTGCTTGCCAAGTGGCAGCATGTCTTTGCATCAAGCTGCTTTGAAATCTTTATGAACATACAAAGACTGGGTCGCGCCAACAAAATTAGTTCAAATCACAGCTGAGAAAAAGGTTCAATCAAAAGGAGTACATTCAGATTCAGCATGAAGCACATTGACAAACAAATAAGGATGTAAATTCTGCAAATATAAATCAAAAAGTAAAGTTGCTGCTAGGATCTTGTAAGAAGTTGGGAAGTGATTAGCTTTGGCTTCCGCTGCTGTCTGTTTGGCAGGCACAAACGTTGCATAGGCCAAGCATGTCTCCTCATGCTCGCTGGAAGCATCCAGTAGCATAAAATCTCACAAGCGCCAGAAGTTAGAGCATCAGTGGGTGGAAGACATGCTTTCTGTTTTTTTATTGTCATACTTGACAGCTGGCTGGTGTTCAAAATAAATTGTCATCTTGGGAGAAATCCAGCAACATTGTGAGAAAAAACTCAGACCCTGTTCATACTAAAACTTTTGATTCACATGTAAATTGTGCTTTAAGCCAGAAGTACTGGGAATTTTACCATTTCACAGTAAAACTCTGCAAAATACTCCATTATCAGTCGGTCTGTGTATACATAGCACAGATGAGATGAACTTTATTCATGGAAATCAGAACAACAATACCAGCTTAATACCAGTTTCTCAGATCTAGCTCGCTTAGCTCACAGTAAGTAATATCAAATCAAAGTTCATTTACATAAAACGTTTCATACTAAAAGCAGTCTAAAGTGCTTTACATAAAGCACAGTGAATATGTCAAATTTCAATCCTTACCACATCAAATTAAAAATAAGCCTCAACAAACCCAAAGCTAAAACACACACCTTATCATTCATGATCTCACACAAATCCATACTGATGAATCACCCAAAAGCCCTCCCAAAATTTTACATGAAAAAACAAATTCTGTTCCATAATATCAGGCTCGATGCTGCTGTGAGGAAGCCACATCCTGGGGATCCGTCTAGCAAGCACATTAGGCAGCATTTACAGCTACAACAACTTTACAGCTGCTCATGGACCTCACATTAAATTACATGGGCCGCTGAATCCAACCTTCAAACTTAACAGTTTAAGGTTCAAGGTTTTGTAGTCGCCACTAAAGGAGATCAAGGAGGATCAACTTACTGAGCATGCTCAGAATATTCTTCTCTTGTGTCCTCGTCTAGATGGGAATATGTTTTAACCATAGACTGTATATAAAGACATGGACGTAGCCTCCGTGATGTCGTCCATAGGTTTCTGAAGAGCTGAATTGAAGCTTGGTGGGCAGTTCCTAGCATCGCCATCTTGGCAGAGGCATGCGTGTCCTCTCGCCCGGAAAATACAAATATGGGCAAAGAAGTGGAGCTGAGAGGGGGGCTGTGAGCATCATGGTGGATGATTGACATCGAGCGAACTCTGAGCTTTCTGTAGCTAAGAGAATACCGATGCAATCAGTTGGTTTCTATTACAGGATATGTATGAATTGGCTCAAAATGATGTGTATGTTGATTTGTGTATTTGAAATGCCCTGTAACAACATTGTTGTGAAGTGGCGCTGAACTGAATTAAATTACCGAGCTAATCCGGAGATAACAGGAGCTAACCAGCTAACAGAGGTAAGCAGGCTAAAGCTAAGTCACGGCTAAAAACGGTTATTCTACGTTCTTCTTACTTGAAGCGGGAGATCGTGTACCTGTCAATCAAAATGACACGCCCCTAAATATGCCAAAACTTTTAGATTAAATTACTTTTAAACGGGCGAGTTAGAAAAAAAAAATCACTCTCCCCACAGTTGTCATGAAGGTAAACCTGACCTATAAACCGAAAATAGATTTTTGAACCAGGCTGTAAACATGTTTATTTCTGCCGTGAAGTTGGCCTTTTTAACATGGGAGTCTATGGGGATGTGCTCTGTTTTGCAGCCAGCCCCTAGTGGATGAAGGGGGAAATGCAGTTTTATGTACTTATGCATAGGCTTCACTTTTAACCACTGGAGGCTCCTTCCATCTTTCATGTACAGTCTATGGTTTCAACGGATATTAGAGTGAACATTAACTTTTGTTAATGTTGTTTGTTTGTGTTACAAATACACGTGAAGAGATGTACTGGATGAATTCAGTTTGTCAGTGAACACTTTCATAGGGGCTAAATGGAAATCCATGAAAAAGTTTTTATGATTTCAGTTCAAAATATTTCGCTGAGGTTTGGAAGTGGTGAGCTCTAAAGGCAAAAACAATACTGCGAAAGGGCAGGACATGTCAAAGATACCGGAAAAATCCAAAACAAATCTGCTGGTTGCCAGGTGCAGCAGCAGGACGTTGGCACATGCACTTGTAATATATCCATCGTGATTAAAATTCCTAAGAGAATGACAGGTGCACTGGCAGTAAGAAAGTGTGGGATAAAGATGCCAAAGGTTGAAGGTGCAGAAAGTGAGAAAACAAGGGAATCTTAAAGGATTTAATTAAAATCATCTTAAGCAGTAGCTATGGAAACATTATTTTCATTTTTTATTTTTTTGTGCAGTTTTACACCTGAACTGTGTGTAGAATCCGCCATTGTTAGAGGGTGCCAAAGTTCAGTAGCGCTACTTTTAAATTCCACAATAAATGATGGATTATTATATACAGATTCTTCTTGCCACCCAGCTGTTTTCTGATTTAGACAAAGCCTTTCTTGATTCAGCAAAACAATGTCAAACCACATTCAGCTTTAAAAACTCACCACATTATCTTTGAATAAATCTTTCCATGCAGTATTCCAGTTTCTATATAATGTTTTAAATATTGATATTAACTTTAGTTAACAACATTTAAAAGATTCATACTAAAGGTTAACATAAATGCCTCTATATTGACATTAATTGTGTAAATTAAAGAAATGTTGAACAGGACTCCATCGCAGAGTCCCAGGGGCTGTAATGGGATATTAGTTATGTGAAGCATACCAAAAATCATCTAAATCTGATGATTTTTCAAAAAGAAACGAAGGTGCTCAAGCTCTGCCATTACCCAGTTCAGAGGCAATTAGCATTTTCCGGATCAGGCACTTCAGGAATAACTGCTCAAACAAAATAAAAACTGCATTAAAATAGGCAAACAGAATGAAGCATGCCCGACATCCTATGAAGCCTCATACTTGTGCAGTTAGAAAGCAGTGGCTCCGACTGAGCAGAGAGGTACCTCTTCAAGCTGCCGCTGATGTCGAACAAGAGGAGAAAAATGTAATATAGACATGGCAGAAAGACAAGAGAGTCAGAGAAACAGTGAGCAGATGGAGAGCCTGTAAAATGAAGATGACGAGTAATACTGTCATAGAGGATAAGGCTGACAGGTGCGGCATGTGTGGAAACACTTAGACAGCAGCAGCAGTTGTGTTTAATTATTCTCTATGTGTGTTGTCGTACATTTTCTAACCATCCAAACAATCCAAAGACTTTCACCAATTATTCTGTCACATTTTATAGTAGCTCTCATTTAATAACATCAACAATAAATATACTCAATCCAATTTTTTTGCAGATAAACTGAAAATGTTATCAATGCATAGACATTTTCATACGTACAAATTTGGTGACATGGTATCTGTTCCCCTCTTATGCCTTTTTTTTTAAATGCCTGCTTGACGTATTTTCTGAGGGGAAAATCTACACGAATAGAAACTGCTGTAGTGTCAGTTGTTATTTGATGATAAGGAAGCGAGTCAGGGCTTATTATTTCAGCACATTTCCAATGCTGTGTTGGAAGCTTTTTAAACAGAAATAAACGTGATTTAATAATACAGTTTCCAGCAAGAAACATGAAACAATTTAAAGACAACACAAAGTTATATTCAGGACATGTCAAGAACAAAACACATTTACTATTAAAGTAGAGAATTTTTACCATTTTCCCCGTCACACGCCTCCTATCGTCGGCATCCATTCAGCAAAATACGATCTTACAATGACTCTTGTTTTGTCCCTTTCTCTCTTTTAATCTTCTTGTGTTTTTTTGCTGGGTGAAACTCTGCTGTAATGTTACATCGCGCCCTGGATGTAAAAGTTGTATAGTGTCGGTCTCTCAGCCTCGGAAAGCCGCTGGGCAGCAGCGGCTCTAGAAAGGCACATGATAGATGTCACTGTGTCATCAAACAAGTTCAGAATGCAGAGTTTTGAGGTCAGAAAGTTACATATACAAAAGATAACAGCTGTCATAAGAGGGTGTGACTTTTTTTTTCCTTTTTTTTCTTTCATCTTTGCAGAATTTCTTCACCGCTCTAAAAATGACTCCATGAGCATTGTGCAACCCATGTCCTGTGGTTCCAAGCATGTGTCTCTGATATGGAAATGCTCTAATCAAACATCTCTTGTAGTCATTAAAGTTATCACAATGTTCACATTACAAGCTACATTCAATTCCAGTTTAATGCTGATTCAGCATAAATTCAGGTTTGCAGTTTACAGTTTAAACAACAAGTATCTTGAATCTGACTTTCTAGTGAGTGTGATATATAGGCTCCAATGAAATGCATGAAATGTATCGACCGTTTGCATGTTGTACAGGAGTGGGTTTAGTAAATGACTTAAGCAATGTGTAATTATCATTGTAATAAAAAAACAGATTTTTGGATCAGGGGCCCTACATGCAGCTTACCTCTTTGAATAAAATTAAATATGTCAAAGATTTGATCTCTTAGCACCCCGAGTTAAGGATAAGGTACAGATAGATCAGGAAATGTTTAAGTCATCATGGCGAATTTCTCTGAGGGAGGAAACTGTTTCCTCTAACTTGTCCTTCCCCAAGAGCTGCTGCAGAGGTGCCCTGGAGTTGCACAATGGGTCAACATATTAAATGTTCAGTAATTGCATGACTTTGAGAGTCTCACACAGTTTCCTGACATATTCATGAACGTTTTCCAAGACGAGCCAGCATTTAGAAAGTGTCTTCAGCCATCTTGACCATATTGTTGGATTTGACAGCTGCAGCTACAAAGCAGAAAATGAGACACTGCTGAACTCTGTTTCTTCATATCTGTTAATAAATCAATTCATTTGGAGTCTCTACCTATAAACTGTTTGGTCAATCAGATTTATTCACACTGATTACCATTCCTCACACATATTCTCATTATCACGTTACTGTTTGGAACATAATGTCGATGTGATCAGACATGTGGGAACACATACTGAGATATGCTAAACAGCATGCTGTGCTCTGAGAAGGACACACATTTGAAGACACTGCATATAGAAACTGAAGAAATAAGTATCACATGTTGTGTATTTTCTTCCCTCTGGCTCTTCTATCCTCCCAGGCAAAAACAACAGCAGAGAAACAAGGTTGTTCGTGTCTTTAAGGCGCATGTGGGGTTGAGAGATAGTGGAGGGCAGTGATGATGAGGCCCAAGCAGCAGAGTCAAGTTCCACTCAGAGGGTCTGCATTTATCAGACACGACACGTTGAATCCTACATGCAAATTAAGCCTTTTGCTTGACAGGAACATGCTTTGACTGGTTAGTATATGTATAGATCAAGTAACAAAATATCGCACACAGTCATATACAGAGGTCAAATAATGCAGGGGGTTTTGATGGAGGTTTGCTTTTAAAGTGCATAACATCATAAAAGTCATGAAAGAAATTCAATAGTATAGGTGAAGCAAACAAAAGAAGCAACACAGCAAAAAAAAAAAAAACCTATCATCCCCAGGCCTTCAAGTACAACAAATCAACAACACGATTAAAACAGATGAACAATAATTAACTTAGATACAGTCCTCTGTTCATCACTGTACTTCAGCATTGTTTTTTTTTTTTTTTATGTTATCCAATAATTCCCCTGTCATCTTGCTTTTCCCATGGTTTCCAACTGAACTAGGGTCAGAAGGTTATTTCAACAAATATAGAAAGCAAGCAAATGAAGTGGTCAGCCCTGAGGCGGCTCATGGCACGCAACAGACAGCTGTGTATGATGCACAAATAGCAGTTACTGCAGTGAGTCAGTCTTATTGAAACAGAATGAATCACGTTCAGAAACACACTCGCATCATCATCAAAATCACAAAATACACCACTGTTAAAAAGGATTATGGTCAGAGCTTTTTAGTAGTCCACCCTAAGTCAGTGGTGTTGACAGTGGCCTGTTTCTGTTTGTTTGCAACTGACCCACAAATGAGCAAAAGATGGTAACGCACCGTAAATGAGCAGTTCAGCTTTGTCACAAATGGATCGCCACAGAAGGTATAAATGTAAAATAATATCCAATAGTAAAAAAAATATGTTGCAAAATCAATGTAATAAATACACAACGCTGACCTGTTAATGTTATTATTTTGATTTAAGAAACTTCAAACCCCTGAAAGTGGACATTTTTAGAGAACCTCCTTCAGTGTGTCAGGTTAAATTTTTTCCTTAGATCCTCCACAATTTGAACTTTGGTAAAAACCTTTATGGTTTCATGGAAAAACAACTACATTTCCATAGAATGCTATTCTGCCTTATTTGTATAGAATCTCAGGGACCAAACAGATAAAATCAATTCAAGGCAATTTATTGTGATCAAATAAAAACAAATAATCATTTGCCCAATTCATAATAAAAGTGTTGATACAAGCCAATTAAAAATAAATAAATAAATAAATAATAGTTTGGTAAAAACCAATGGACTGGATTGCACAGTGCGTTGGGGGCGGAACAGGAAGGTAAAACTTAAAGAGGAACCTTGATCCGGTTGATACACATGTGCCTTGTAGGATGTATTTTGCTGAACTGAGGTATTTGTTGTTGTTGTTGTTGCTCTTCAGTATCCCACAAAGTGTTTTATAGACCCTCTTCAGCAATTAGGTTCTATTGTTTACAGAAAACAACAATTCATGATGAATTCACTATTTTACATCTATCATAACTAAACTGTGTCTGTCCCATCTATTTCTCCCATCATCCAGACACGGGTCCAAGAGACTACTACAAGAGCTACCCGATGGTAGATTACACCCACCGCCAGTCTCCGCCCACTTTCCAGCCCATCAACTTCCACCCCAAAGACAAGCCCTTCCTCCCACCTCCTGACATCCACGCACCTCTGGCCATCACTATCAATGCCTCCCAGATCCCCAAGCCTAAGATCTCCAAGACCAACACCCACCCTCTCACCTCCAGCTCAGCCTTCAAAGTGTGGGACCCAAGTAAGAGCCACATGCAGCACCCGGTGGCATCCCACATGGGCATCGGGATGCAGCAGCATCACCCCATCCAGCAGCAGCAGCACCAGACACTGCACCAGCAGAACACCAGACGCCAGGCCTACTCTAACAAGAGACAGTTCAGCATCGAGACGTTGCCGGAGCTCTTCTCGCAGCCGCTGGCCTACGGCCACTCGCCACACATGCACCCCAAGCACAAGGGACTGGCCACCAACAGCAAGACGGAGGTGACGGTGTGAACATGGGTGTTAACAGACACAAGGCAAGATTTAAAAAAACAAAAAAAACAAACAAAAAATAAAAATCAAGAGGGGATAAAAGGAAAAGATCTGATATCCTTTATATCCACATGCAGCTATGATGGTGTGTGGGAGCAAGCAAATATCGTATCTGAACTTTTAACTGTGCGTTCCTCATCATTGTTGACGAAACAATATTAATGTGAGTGATATTTGTGTCTTTTTAAAACCACCTGATCAAAGCAGATGCAGATAAGCTGTGCAGGCGATGGATTAGCAGGCGCTGGCTGCAACCCTTTGAACCCGACGGCTTTTTAAGCTAATTGAGAGGCTTCTCAGTTTGTCGTCGCACCTCTCCTTCGTCTCCTCTCAATCCTCTTGTACCTCAGCGGCATTCGGCTCTGCTCTGCTCTGTAGCACCACTCCATCAGCTACAAATGTTCTGATCCCACATAGAGACTCTGTTTAAACCCACAAACTAAGGCCCAGGCTCCGAGGCTGTCGGAGAGGCCAGGAGGAGAGTGTATCCCGGAAGACTTGGGGTTCCTATCAGCAGAGACGATGCCATTGTGTTGTCAGCTCTCTTTGCCTGCTCCCCCCCCCCCCAGCCCTGCAAAAACTGAGAGATCAGCCTGGCGATTCATACCAGACAAGGGGGCATGGGAGTGTGGGAAGGATTCGTCTCATTCCAGAGGCAAATGTGATGAGAAGGAGCTGAACAGTGTACACGCATGAATACGTGTGCATGCGCACGTACAAATACACACTTGTCAAAAAATTACAAAAGCTTCAAGGCGCTGTCAGAAGCCACAGGCAGCCCCACCCTACCACCACCCCCCCTTCACATAAACACACACTCACTTGTCGTAGCACACCAATTCTGAGACGAGGAAGCAAGCTCTCTTCTTATAATACGCAGGAGCTCATTGGACTTTCTGTTGTTTTGCTGTAGATGTAAACGTCTCCAGAATCCTGGATGTCTGGAACGAAAACAAAACCGTTCATACAACCTGAAAGCCGGAAAAATCGCTGCATTCTCTGTTTGGGTTGTTCATAAATATGTCAGAGAACTTTGAGCTGCATATCTGATATCTGAATATGGATCATCTACATCCTCTGAGATGCGCCTCGCTATTTTCGGCCCCATACGTTTACCAAGACCCGCTTTTCGTAAACAAACACTAATTATCAGCATCGTGGAGGTTTTTTTCTGAATGTAGGAAAAGAAAGCACTGATACACACAAGAATACATCTTCTCCCAGTATGGCTGTGCTCAAATGCAGCTGTTTGATGCTTGTATTTACTGCTGCTGCTTGCACTGCATGTTAACTCACTCCCCCTTAATGAAGTGTTTTAGCACTGCAAGTAAATTACTGCAAGCACTTATGCAAAGCACTAATGTAATTCATGGCTTGGATGCATACAGCCAATACATCAAGCTTTTATTTTTATTTCTCGAAGTTTTATTTGATTTGTTTTGTTGGAATTTGGGGTTGTTGTTTTTTTTTGTTTTTTTTTAAATGTTTTTCAGGCAGTTTTCTAATGTCTTAAAACAAAATGTGACAATATCCCTATTAATACCCATGACACATAAGCTTAAGAAAGTGTAGCAACAGTGTAAAAAACTGTCTCATGCAGAAGTGATGCACCATAAAAATTTACATAAAAGGTCTCAGCCAAACTGATATGAACACTTTAGCGGTGAGCTGCTTTGAAGAGTTTACTTTTCTGAGTAGCTTTTAGCTTTTGTCCATGCATCAGGAGACCTTCTCCTTCTCTTGTCTAGTCTGACCTGACTGCTGTCTGTTGCAAGAAAGGACAACTTGCTTTTTAATCTCTGTTGTAGATGTAGTTATTTATATACTTGCTACGTTTGATACTGCCTATAAGTATAAAAAAAAAAAAAAAAAAGTATTTAAGGTGGTATGCGTGACCCTCTTGTCTTTAAACTTTCCAAAATCTTAACAGTCCTTGACCATCCTGTACGCAGATTGCAGATTGTGAATTAATATTGCAATCTTTTCCATATGTGTATAAATTATGCTTCAAATGTACGCACATTACCCAAGGCAGTCATGATAAAAACACATATGTATAATTTTAATCCACTATATCTTTTTGCCTATGGGCTCATCTATGCTCTATGTTGAATATGCAGACTCAGATAGACGACATTTGCTGTCCGAGCACTGTGTTTGTTGCATGAATATTGTAGACATCTAACCAGATGTGGAGCAGTACCACCAGAAATAATGGGGGGTGGTGGCCAAGGGTGTATCTATTCTGAGAATGTGCTTTCTCATGATCTTATCCAGCCTCACCGTGTTGGCTATTCTGTGTTGCCATTTAAAAAAACTCATATTGCAACTCATGAATGAGCTCTGATCCACCATGCCATGGTAAAGCATGCACGGCCCATTGACAGTGTTTGAGACATAAATACAGACTTTTATATGAAACGGGAGCATGAATTAAACCAATAAGTACTAAAAAGTAGTTGTCAAAACCCTTTTTCAAATAGAAAGAAAGGAATATTGCTTTAAAACCTACTTAACTTCCCTTTAATGGAATTTAAATATTTTGCTACAGAGTAATTTAATAGGTAATGCAATCCATTGTAATGCCTAATTAATAATACTTTTGTTTAGTAATTTGTTCAACACGGGAAACTGATTTGCCTCAGTCCACAATTCAATGTTCCCTCGAAATCCTAGCAGCCACTTGGACTCACTGATTGAATTCACCTTCATTTGTTATCATAAGGACACCAGATATGCCGCAGTGCAAATGCCTGGCACATGCTACAGCACATCAGGCAGGTGGTGGAACCTCATCAAAACGCCCTGCTTACCAGTCACACACTATTTAGCACTTTTTTCTCTCTTTTTGTCATTCCATCTGCTGCTCGCTCGCTCTTTATTTTCCCCTTTTAGCAGACTTTCTTCTTTTGCCTGACCTCCTTCTGTGCATCCATTTCTATGAAAGGCTGAGCGATGGATACCAAGCACCTCTCTCGTGTTTGGTACCAGTCGCTTCAAGCTATTATGAACCATGAGAGTCTCACAGGGTCCTCCCAGCGTGTGAGTAAGTGTGTATTGGGAGTCAGCTATAATAAATGACAGCGCCAGGGAAAGCATGGCAGGCTCCAGATTTCCTCCCTGCTGCACAATCACACACACATAAGCATGATCACACATACACAAACTGAACGGTCAAATACTCTGCAACATATATTTAATATCTACAGTTATGGATAAACATCCCAGTGCCAATTTTAACCTCTCTTTTTTTTTTTTATATGCTTGACATTCCCATTTTTAGAATCTGACTTTTTTTTTTTCTTTTTCTTTTCACTGGCAGGCAAAAATATCAGTCAGCCAAATTCCCTAATTTGCATCTCAATTTAATGGAGCTGTGACGGAACGCGAGCAAAAAAATGAGCAACGGAGTAAAACTTTAACAAGGGAGAATAAATTAGCAATATCATGCTGGCTTGTTCTGCTGCAATAGCTTCTCCACTTTACCTCTCCAAGATGAGGAAAACCTGTTAGGCAAGCTGTTGGAGTGGCGCTAGGGGCGGCTGGCATGCTTTTGTAATAAGGAATCAGCTGAGAACGGGGATCATGAATACAAAAGCACCAATGGGATATGCATGGTGTGAATATGCATCAAACGCATCTGTGCTTGAGCTCTCCTCAGTGCTGCACAGTATTTAATGTACCATGCTGCAGCAGGGTTCTCCTTTGTGGCTTCCCGTTCTTTGGCTTTAACTCCCACGAGGTGCAAATGATTTTATTGGGTCACTTCATGTGAAAAGCTTTCCGGTGTCTAAAATCCCCACCAAACTATGATATTTCGTCAGCTCTGTCCTTAATCGTCCACAAATGATTTGAAGTTGTTTAACAAATGTAGAATTACAGCAAGTAAACAAGCAATATGAGTCAGTAAAGCAATAAGCCATCATCAGAGTTTAGGGGTGGATGCTAACGAAAGTTTTTTTTGTTAAAACCGAGGGGAGAACTGAGCAAATGAGCAAGCTGCACAGAGGGTTGGAGAGAGGATGAAATTACAATGAAAAAAAAAAAAGACGATGAGACAAACATGGACACAGCAGATATCATGATGGTTCATTTGGATTGATCTGTGCATCCCAAAAAAAAAAAAAACTATCGTTTTGAGTTTTATGTCTTTGATGTACAGGAACAACCAGCTTTGTAAAGAATTCTGGCTGGGAAGAGAAGTTGCTTTTTTTTCTCTGATCTACACAATTTTGCAGCGAGACTGGACTTTTTGCCGCCCTTAGAGCGCAGAAGCTGCAGCGCAAGAACTAAGAAACCACTGAAGGTTCAACTCAAAAACAACACTCATTCCAGAGTTTCCAGTTAAGGAGTGGAGCAAATCCTTCAGGACTAACAAAGCCCGAGGACAGGCTACCAGCAAAGTGAAAGAGACAGACAACTTGTCCTTAAAAGCCTCACACTGATTGGCTGGCAGAGTTTGAGGGAGCATTGTGGAATGCCGGGTTCTTGGACTCCTTCCTGCACTTTGGGAGATTTGTGTCAGAGCTACCACAATCACAAGAAACAATCATGCTGACGTGCTGGAAAACACTGACACATTTTAAGTGTTGATTTCCCTGTGGTCAGGAAGCACTGAAGGATATACCTTTGTCTTCAATTCGGAATGGACTTCCATGATTACCCACAAGCAAAGACTGAGTTAAAAAAAAAAAAAAAAAAACGGCTGGAGAAGCTGATCCATGACGACTGGAAAAGCCTCTGGTGAGCCACTGTTTTTTTTGCCTTTTGTGGACAAAGTAAATACTTGAACACATGCACAAGCATACATGCACATACACATGAAACAAGACACAAGAGTCATCGAGGTATAACACAAGTTATATCCACACAAAAAAACCACACGTTTGTGGCATGAAACAGGACCAAAAGCCTTGAATCAGGAGAAACTGAGTACACCTAACTGATGCTTGGACATCCAAAACGGTGAGAATGCCGAGACCGTTTTTGGATCATCAGCTTAGAGTGCATTTACTCAATCTCTCCTGATAAACGACAGACTATGGCGTCGCTCGCTCGTCTCAGAGCAAACTGACTGTTGTTTGCTAAACTTCCTCTCTAGAAAATACGCAATGCAAGTATTCTACTCAAGGTTATCTGAATGCAACCTGGTAGACATACTTGGGCTCCATGATCCTTAGCAATATATAGATTCTGGTGTATGGTTCAGTTGTTTCTTTGTCTTCTGTCAGTTTTTGTAGTGTTTTTCAAGGATTTAGCTATTGTCAACACAGCATATATTTGAAAAAAAAAAAAAAAAAAAGTTCATGTGACCTATGGAAAATGAAGTGCTTCCATATTTTAGACTCATGGCTGCGTATCCCTCAATCCCACCCACCACCTAACATATGACATGCAGTCTGACTCCAGAGATCACGTGATCCTTTGAATTAAATTGTATGTCATATGTTTAAAGCTTGTGATCTTCTGAGTTACATTGTATGGTATACATGCACTCATGTATTTAATGTTTAAAGATATTGCATTGTATCAAAGTGCTTTGCCACCACATTAGCTGAAAGGGAAGATTTCTTGTACAGCTTTTGCACTTGCAAAGAAATGGGGGGGGAAGTGATGCGTTGTTACATGATAATTTGTAATGGGCAGCAATAGGCTGCTTTTGATTGCTATGTAATACTTGTGTATATATGTATGCTGTACCATTTGTCTGCTGTGAAATTTGTTGACTACTCAGCTTATAAAAGGGCTTTTTATAGATATAAAAGCAGACTGGGCAATCTGACGTCACTCTGTAACTCAAGATAAATTTCTCAAGGTTTTTTTGTGTTGTTGTTTGTTTTTTTTAGGGTTAAAGGGACGCAAACAGAATTTTCATGCATACAAAATGCTGTATAAATAAAGTTTTGAATGACTAAACTGAAATGTCTATAGGCACTCATACTGCATTGGCCCATGTGTCTTGTTTGAATAAATCTTTCAAGAAACATAGCTTTGATTTTTGATTGTGCTTACATGAAGTTCTTGTCTAGGTTCCTTTGGACCCACAGTACCTGCAACTGCTCCAGGAGGTATTCCATTTTTTTTGTGTTCAAACCAATGGAAGTGACTGAAAATTCACACTAAAGCAAACACAAGAGTAACTTACAGTGACTGTACATCCATTTATGAAACATGTGAATGAAGCACTGAAAACATCCACCCATCCACCCATCCATCCATTTTTTTAACCACTTTGTCCAATTAAGGATTGTGGGGAAGCTGGAGCTTTTCCGAGCGATCAATTGGTGAGATGTAGGGTATACAAAGGGTAGGTTGTCAGTCCATTGTTTAAATATCATGGTTAAAAATAAATGTCTGCCAGTCCATTGCAGGGCCAACACAGACATGCAAACACTGAAAAAACACAAAATACCTGAAGGCACGTAAGGACCACACAGTTGTAGACACCTATTTGTCTTTTCCACAAGCACCTATTAAGTCAGTGTTTCTCAATTCCGGTCCTCAGGCCCCCCTGCCTTGCATGTTTTAGACATGATCCTGCTCCAAAGCACCTGAGTCAGATTATTGAACTTCCTCATCAAGTTCTTTGCAGCCTGTTGGCGAGCCCTTTATTTTATTCAGGTGTATTAAAGTACGGTTGAGTATAAAACAGGCAGGGCAGGGGGGCCTGAGGATCGGATTTGAGAAACACTAAGCCCAGCTCGACGCCACTCCTCCTGGTTTGTATGTGTTTCCATCTGGATCTTCTCAAGTAGAAACATTTTTAGCACCTACTACACAGGTGTCAAACTCCAGTCCTCGAGGGCCGGTATCCTACAGGTTTTTGTTGTCTCCATGCTCCAACACACCCCACAAATTCATAAATAGATTGACAAGAAGCTGCTGGATCCATTTGATTTAAATCAGCTGTGTTGATAGATGGAAACAACAAAAACCTGCCAGATACCGGCCCTCAAGGACTGGAGTTTGACACTTCTGCTCCATTGGGGTTCTGACAATCAGAGGTGGCAATTCCTGGTCCAAATGTAAAAGTCCTGCCATGTTTTTGGATCTACCTGTACATTTAAAAAAGGTGTTTTCACTAACAGGCTTGTTTGTCTGGCAAATAAACTCTGCTCACTAAATTCAGCTCATTTGGTGACTGGTCAGAACAACTGCCGGACAGGACTTTTACTTTCTGGACCAGGAATTGCTACCTCTGCTGACAATGCAGAGTTGGGCTGAAAATGTAACATGTACAGTTTGCAGGTCACTATTGGCCAGAATATGACGTCACAGGGTGTGTCATATTCATATACCCACCATCTTTAAAACCCAGCTGCTACCATGGATAACAACTTTGGGTTGTGTCAGCTGGCAGCAGCACAATGGATTTTCCACCAACAACATGGTCCAACCAGGAAATGAAGCCCTTCCTGTGCTTATTGGCTGACTGAAAAGTCCAAAGTGAGCTGGACGGTGCAACAAGAAATGAGAAAGTTTTCCAGGATCTAGGGGAGTGAATGCTGCCATACAATGTTGATGCCGCCCACAATGAGGGCGCCTTAATGGAAACAATCAAAATCAGGTAGTGCGAAGTCAGCAAAAATTGCATCAAGCTTAGTAGGTGCAAGTGGGAATGGGCTATTAAAGCAACTGGAACTACAGAGCATCTATACTAGGGTAGGAAACACCGCTCCTTGAGTGCCGCAGTCCTGCAAATGATAGGAGTCTCTGTGCTGCAACCCACCTGGCACACACCTAATTAGCAGACTTGTGCAGAGCTTGACTTCAAACTCATCACAAGTCTGCTAATTAGCCATTGATTCGAATCAGTGTGTTGCAGCAGGGACACTCCTAACATTTGAATGACTGTGGCACTCAAGGACTGGAGTTGCCTACCCCTGATCTATATCTTTAGTCCTACATTGGACTTTAAAATTGGTGTAAACAAAGGCTTTGTGTCCGTCTTGGAGTCAAACATAGCCTCTAATGAGCCTCCTGTGACTACCTACATCTACAAACCCTCCAAAATGTCTTTTTATAAACTGACTTCTCACACGTTAAAGACACAGGTGTATGGGTGACATAAACAATTGCCAAGTTTCTTTTGATACCTCAGTGAACCCTGATATAGCTCTTTTACTCTGGTAGTGACTTCATGCCAGTTTCTGAACCTACTTTTTACTCAGCTGGCACATTCAGACCCAAACAGAAGTTTGGGTCTGAATGTGCCAAATTGTCCTGAATTGTCAGTTCTCAGCTGGAACCAAGAAAACTGGTTCTTCTTTGTGAATAGTGATACCTTCAGAGGACAAATGCTGGGTTAACCTGAAAGCCACACTAATATAATTAATGGCTGTAAAAGAAAAAAGTTTGAAAGCAGACTTATTAATCTATACCTCAGGTTGGACAAAGTGGAGCTGGACATTGTGTAAAAATGTCCATCTTTCAAGCACTATACAGCTACCACAGCACCCACAACCAATGAAGAAACTGAACAGGTAACACGCCCCACCCCCGGGTTTTACACAAATGAAAACAGAAGGTTGATCAGATACACCTGTTCAAACAAAGTTCAGATAGTACCACCAGAAACCATGGGGGCAGTGTTGAGCAGTGTAGCTGATTTTGTGAGGAGCAAAGAAAAAGAAGCAATGATGCGCTTAAGACCATTGCTGTTTACTGCTCTGTCTCTTTTTGTGTCTTTTTTTTAAGAATATACATTATCATGAGTTCCTCTATCTTTGCCATGTTCAATGTCTGAGAATGACTCAGAACTCAGAGGTGAAGTGTGAAATCTACACTGTCCTCTAGTGGATGCTACAACCAGGCATGCATAAAAGCATGAAGACGGTGACATTTGAAACCTACAGACCTATTTACAAGGTAAAGGTAGCATAAAATGGGCCATAGATCATTAGAGCATAATGATGGACCAGTGTGTTCATCAGCGTCACCTTCCTCAGCGTGAAATCCACACATTTTCTGCTATTACATATCAAATTGGCCGCTGTGGAAAAAGATCTATTGGAATGAAGAATGGAATGGCGAGTTGACCAAGGCAACCAAACCGAGTAAATAAAAACTAAATAGACCAGTCTTGTTCTATAAATAAAGCTAATCTAGTTGAGTTCCAGCAACAGAACCCCTACCTTCTGCACAATCCTTCACACCAGACCATCATAATGCCAAAAGAAATCTAGTTTGTAAAGGAGTGATGAAGGAATCACAGCTCCTGGCTCAGTAGCAAACCAGAAAACATACCGTATTCACAGACAGCATGGAAGGTGTTGCAGCCTGAAAACATCAAGATAAAATACTTCCCAATTTAGATGATATTTAAGAGAAACGTTTTAGACATTTTTATTTTTCTTCCTTCAATCTGTTCATTGTTCTATTTGTATTTCTTCTGTTTCTTTCTTCTGCAGGAACATGTAAGACATCCTCAGCCTGCGCAAAATGTGGGTGCGTGGCACATGTTTGTTTAACTGTTAGTCCATGAGTGTACCATGGTCGAGTTTCATGTCCTGGCTGCCTCAAAAGTATCTAAACAAAATATATGTTGCACAATGTGAATAAAGTTGCCAAAAAAACAGACAGAATACTGTCTGCTTTTAGGACGCAACATCAATATATGATCATTTTTAAGTATCTTAGCTTATGAAACCTAATTTGCAGTAATGTGATGATTTGAATCTGTGCTGCTCAGTTACAGCCTATCACAATGGAGCAGGTATCCTTTTACCAAGTCATGTCAACATGCATCATGTTAAGAAACAGTCAAGCACACAGAATTTTAACAAAGTTTAACTTTTTCTTTTGTCTTGATATTTTATTGCTATGTGTCTGCAGGCAGAAAAAAACTCATTTTCACAACCAAGAATCTGCTAATGCTGACATATGTTACAAAAATCTTCTGGACATAAAAGAAAATTATGTAATCTGATTTAGTCAGTCACATATGCAGATCGGTCATACATGAAAGTTTCAATTTTCTGACAACACTCAGGTTCAGACTTGTGGAAATCGTCAGGGTGTATATTAAAATTACCTCAGAGAGTTCAGTCTCTCACAGACTGGTGCTGAGAACAGTTTCTCCACAAATTCCCAATGTAAATAGTTGCAACAATCCCACTTATAGCAGTACCAACAAGAAAACCACTGGCTCCTGCAAGTCACAGCCTAAAAGGCTTGAAAGAATCTCTTATGTGACCTAGTTTGAAGTTCCCTGAAGAACATGCTCTCAGGTCTACTGTTTAATGACACATCCAAACAGAGTATAAAACCAACACACACACAATCCAACACAAAGATGGACAAAATGCACCAAGAGGTGAAAATGTGCAAATGTTAAAAGTTGAGAAAAGACTTTTCCACATCTTCTAACATTACTCCTTCTCTTCTCTTTCTTCACCAAATTTCTTTGTCATACACAGCCTGAAGTCTGGTTCTACCAAAGAAGTGTGTTGCCATTTAATTTGTTCTGACATCATCTGGGATCTGACTGGATATGTTTCCTGTGGGTTATGAGCGAGATGGCAGTGCGTGCTTTAGAGCCCTTTAGTGTGTGATGTCATCTGACAGCGCATAAAAAACAGAGAGAGAGGGGAAAAAAACCTTTTGCGTCTCTTTGTTTCCTTCAGCCTGTTAAAAAAAAAACAACAATCCCATCAGAATAAATCTGGGTCTAAATGCATTGATAATCAAAAAGTCACTTAAGGCAGTGACACGTGTTTGTTCATTTATGGAAATCAGACATATTGAACTGGTATGCTGTAACTACTTGTTTCTAACTAGATTTGTTCTCAGATCCTGTAGGTCCAACAAAGAATGTGTTATTATTCAACACAAACTGTAAAAATAAAGTTTAATAATGTTATTTGTTCTCGGAGACATATTACACGACATAAAGAGGACTGCAAAGACAGTGAGAAAAGAACAGCATCATTCCAACACATGGTGAGTAATTCTTTAACAAGATTGGGCTGTTGTGTGTGTGCACACATAAACGTTAGATTACCTTATGCCATCATTTATGCTCATGGCCAAATGAAATGGAGCAAATTAAACATATTCAATGTGCAAACAACCAGTGTCTGCTCAAGCATGCACCACCCAGATGAGAGGTACAGCAGAGTGTACAATATGTCCAACACAGACACAAAGCTTTCTCTTTTTTTCATGCCTGTGGATACAAAAATAACTGCATATAGGAATTCAGCCTCATGGCATTTCATAAAACTGTCAGTGAGGGATTATCAGCTCTAACAAGCAAAAAAAAAAAAGTCTGTATTTGGAGGCTGGAGAGGTTTGGTGGTGGTGAGGAACAGACATGACTGACAACCAAGAGATCTAAGCTCATCTCTGTCTGACTCAGAACTTCTAACACTTACTTTATTTTCCAACTTCAGATTTATCTTCGACTGTTTAGTTATCAGTACACATTAGAATCAATGTAGTTAGATCTGAAAAGTAGAGCTGTGAGAACACAACGTGTCTTCTACAGCACAGAGTACTGTTTCCCCTGCAGAGACCTTCACATTGGTTTTCTGTGCATGCTCTGAGCCACTACTGTTACTTTCCTATGCACAGGTAATTGCTTTATACTAGCAGTTATCCTACTTAGGTATTAATTGTTGCATCAGTAGCACAAATAATTAACTATAACACCAAAATGCCATTTACCACTCCAGTTTATTAACAAGTAGCAATGCCCAAAATATGAAGATAGGAAGGGGATGCACAATACCTTTCCACAAGTGAGTGTTTTTGGGTTTGTCTGCTTTTTTCTCTTTAGTTATTCTTTATCAAATAAACATAATTATATAAATGCATAAAACGCTTGTTTCTGGAGGATTCCATGGAGGGGAACAATAGAGAATTCGTACCAGATAATGCATGCCAAATGTATTAGTATGATGACAACAGATGATGTTCGCATTTGTGGAAAATGGCAGCAGTGTTATTGTAGGTCGAAGGGCTCCTAAGATGCAGATGCAGGTCATTTTGAATTTGTTCAACAAATCTATTTGCAAACATTCTGGCATCCTTCCTGCTATCAACACTGTGTGACTTACATCTGATCTAACTGGTCCCTGTGCTGCCCCTGCTCGCAAACTTGTAAGATTTTCTGCAGATATTGCACAAACCACGCTTCAAACATATGCAAAAGACATAAGGCAGTCATGATAGATAATTAAAAGTATATCCTCAGCTAGATAACCTTTGGAGCTTTGTAGAACATCTTCTACATTTAAACAGGCTTCTTATCAAGCATTAGTTTAAGACAGGCAGAGAACTTCAAGGCTGATCCAAGGCAAGAATAGTTTAGTAACAAGAATAATCAAATATGAAGGCTAGAGTGGGCTCAGTGACACAGGCAGGTTAGTGAGGGATCTAGCGCCAAGCAACTGGGTTTTAACCTGGAGAGTTTGATGAGGTAATGAGGGACAGGTGTGCAATCCCATCAGGCACAGCTGCAGGCAGAGAGGGAGGAGAACTCAAGCAGGAACAGCACAGGGGGACACCAGCAGGCGGGGCATGATATGATACTAGTATAATTTTGAATAAGAACAGATTAGATGGATATTTCCCACTAAAAACTAATTTCTCCAAGAGCTGTGCTGGAAATCCTAAAAGAAACTAAATGTACAGTTTATAGAAATAAGTGTCAATAAAACTTTATTTAACTTTGTTTGTTCACAAACAAGTCAAGTTTCAAGTGCGCTTGCACCTGTTAAATCAAAAGGCTTTCTAAAGACTGGAAAGTGTGTGACCCTTGTAATTCATTCCTCATGAAGGACATTTGCCCCCAACCCCACTTTTTTTTTTTTTTTTTTTGCCTCAGTACACAGCTTTTGCAAGGAACTGTTTATTCCCCAGCTATCTTTAGGTCCTGCCACAGGATTTCAATCAGGTTGACGTGTGGACTTCGACGAGGTCATTGCAACACCTTGATTACTTTCCTTTTCAGCCATTGTGTTCTAGATTTGCTCGTTTGCTTCGGGTCATTGTCCTGTTGCATTTCTCTGACAACTGCACGGTCTGACTGTTGGGTGAACTTCGGGGGACGTCCGCCACTGAGAGATTGGCAGCTGTCTTCAGTGTTTTCCACTGAATAATTGAATCACTCCTCTCAGTGGAGAACGACGGACTTTAAATAGTTCTTATAGCATTTTATAACCCTTCTCAGTTACTTCTCTAAGATTATTGCTAATATTTTGGTTTGGTTGGAGATTTTTTAGAAATGTTTGATATTGGGATTTTTTATCGATATCTGATATAATCATTTTGTCCAACTCTTAATTTCTGATACCGATATAAACTGATACCGATAGTTTTGGAGCAAGTTGTGCCAAACAAACAACAAAATCTGGAAAACTTTACATACATTTTTCATTTTGAGTTAGAGGAGACTCAGCTGAGGAGTTTGATATTTATTATGTGCATTTTGTGCAAATGTTTATTTATGATTTGAGCACATTGTTTGATTTTGATGAAAAGTCTGGAGTTTTTGTGAATTAAAATTTTTGGATTTGTGTTTAAGGTTTGGAAAAAAATTAGTTAAAATCTGTTTTAGTAATTGCAAAAAAAAAAAAAAAACAACAAAATAGTAAGACAGGCGTGTCAAGCTGCAGTCCTCGAGCATCACAGTGCTGCGGGTTTTCTGTGTATCCCTGCTACAACACACCTGACTCCAGCTAATCCATCATTGTGCAAAACTTCACGGGCTGTTGGATCCATTGACTGTTTGGCAGGTGTGTTGGAGCAGGAGGACACGGAGGACAGTAACCCTTGACATCCTATCTGTAAGCATAATCGTTTATTAATATGCTGTTGTGCATTTTGTCCATCAGATGGCAGAGGTTTGCAGCCTGAACTCAGGACTTTAAGAAATTCTCTTGGAAAACTGTAAACAGCTGTCCAAAGACAAACACACTGGGCTTTTCAGTGTTTTCATGTGTGTGGGCTGGCAGGGCACTGGTCATCATCTCCAACTGTCAGAGATGTCGTAGTTCATTTGTATGGCTTAAGGGTTTGGACCAAATCCATCACAGAGAGCAAAAAGCCAAATGCCACAAACCACGTCGACTGGGGTTCTTGCTCCATTTCCATCCTTCTTCCCCATGGTAGCCACCCCGGGGCTCAGTACCAGTGGATAAATGTTTTTTATTCAGGTCAGAGGATACTCTGAATATTGCTTTACCATTATGTATTCGGGCATGCTGTTAATACTTATGCAGGGACTAAGAAATCTAGCGGCAAAAACTAGACCTTTCAATGACCCTTGTTTTACAGCAGGCGTTCAGACTGGTCACAGTGAGAAAAGCATAATTCAGGCTCTCAGTGAGCCATGACGCCATGCAGGCAGCATGCACAATGCAAGCATGAAACTGCTGCAGCTAAATGGCGTTTGCCTGTTACTTCATTTTTCACCTTTCCTTTTCCTACTGTATCATATCTTTTTTTTTTCCTGTGGGTGAAAGAGAGTCATGAAGAGATCCAAACATTTTTTGTGTGGAGAGGGAAAGGCAATAACTGGGAATCATCTTAATTGATTTAATTAGCATAAGAAGTAATTTTAGATTGGGCAGAAAAATTCCTGGAAATTCTACATTAAGTTTGCCAAGAATTCTGTGAAAATGTAATTATTGATTTTCCTGTGCTAAGTGTTAAAAATCATTATCCTTTTTGTAGTCCAGCTGACCCAAATAGTAGTCTATGTAGGACCACATGCACATCTGCAGAGTCCTTACTGCGATGCTCTAAATGCAACTGCAATAACAATGAATAAATACATGAAAATTGATATAAAATACTTAATAAATCCACTAGATACATTATATAGTTTTTGTTATTTGTGTTTGTAAAGTACCCTGTGACAACATTGTTTTGAAGTGGCGCTATACAAATAAAGTTGAATTGAATTGAATTAATCCTCTTTTTTATTTAAATAAATCAGTGATTTTAAGTCAGAATTGTTTATTTTAGTTCTTGCTCCAGATTCCGATGGCTGCTTGCAGAAACAACCTCCTCTAGCGTCTGTTGAAAGTCCTTAGTTTGAGCCTGAAAACAAACAAAAAGAACAAATAATAAAAGCAATGTCACTGAAATGAAGAAAAGCTTTCACATTGCTATCATAATCAAAGACTAAACCTCTACAGATGATAAAAATAATTCTTAAATTCTTGTACAAGAGGAAGGAAGACGCTAATATGTATTTAATAAAAATTCCTATTATACCATATCTGTACTTGTACCATGGTCATGATATAACCATGGTACAACTGTCAGTTTTTTGGGTTTTTTATGCAAAATGAAACATATCAGCCAAACTATTAACAAATCAGTTAAAATGTTTTTCTGGTGGATGTGGTCATCAAAATTGTTCATTATTGTGATCACGGGCAAGCCATGACTTTATAATGAGAAGGAAACAACCACACAACCCTTATCTGTGTCTCAGGTGTGAAAATGTGTGTAGAGTTTTGCAAGAAACGTGAAGCTGAATCTGTGTCTATTGGTGAGCAACTCTGGGGTTTTTGTTTTGTTTTTTTTGTGTTTAAAGATTTGTTGATTGCATGAAAATGTTCATTTTAAGATGTATACAATTATGAAACACTGTTCTATTTACAGTTAATAACAATGAACAAAAAATGTCCATATTACTATTATATATATAATTATATCTATTGAATAATATATATTAAGATGGAATGATATATATTCTTGATCAGATGATGTTTGGGTTTATTGCTTGAGGCCTTTCTGAAAATTCTTCCATAATTTTACACCACATACATTCAGGAACTCGGTTTTAATAGTTGTTTTTACTCTTCCAATCATTCAATCTTCACCCCCCCCCCCCCCAAGTTTGTATCTCTATGTGATTTAAAACAATTTTGTATCCCTCTTTTTTATATCTTTTTCTCTTTATCTCTCTCTTTTCTTCTTTCTCTGGGTGTTTTCTTTCCCTTTCCCTTCGTCTTTCTGTCTCTCTTCTATCCTCTCTACTCTGGTCCAGCAGTAGAAACTCTGTATTACAATTATAATAAATAGAGAAATAAAATACGAATCCAAGGGGATCATCATACCAGTAAGGCAAGGCAAAGCAAGTTTATTTGTATAGCACCTTTCATGTACAAGACAATTCAAAGTGCTTTACATGAAACATTAAAAGCATTACAGAAAAAAAAAGCATAAAAGAAAATACAAATAACAAAATCATAATAAAATCATAAATTGTATTAAAATAATTAAAAGCAGAATTAAGTAAAAGTTACTGTGCAGATGTCATGCATAGGAGTATGAGAAAAGAAACGTTTTAAACCTGGATTTAAAAGTTTCTACATTTGGTGAGAGTTTCATCTCCACTGGCAGATTATTCCACTTGTTTGCAGCCTAACAGCTAAATGCTGCTTCTCCATGTTTAGTCGGGACTCTGGTCTGGACTAGTTGATCAGAGTCTTTGGATCGAAGAGCTCTGCTTGGTTTATATTTTGTGAACATATCACAGATGTATTCTGGTCCTAAATCATTCTGGGATTTGTAAACAATCAGCAGAGTTTTTAAATCTATCCTGTAATTGACTGGAAGCCAGTGTAAAGATTTTAGGTGTGATGTGTTATCTCTTAGTTCTAGTTAAAGCTCTAGCAGCAGCAGTAATGTTCCCCTTGGCAAAAAAAATTTGCTCAGCAGAACACAGCATCCAGACCATCATTCTGCTTGCTTAAATGCTGGACAAGACACACACACACATACACACAAAAAAAAAAAAAAAAAAAAAAAAAAAAACATAAAATTTTTTAAATTAAAAATAAAAACATACTCTGTGTCCTGGTTGTAAATTATTTGTTCTTTTACTCAGCCATCTCAGAATGGGATTCATAAGTTGTTTCATCAGCAGGTTGAAACGCTAACAGCACCACGGGACACAGTTTCAATCGTTGTCCAGTATAAATATGAGACCTCTGCTCTTTTCACTTTTACCTTCTTACATAATGTGTTTGGATCTTCATCGACATGCACCCATCCCATCTATGTGTCCCACTGCAAAAATATTTTAGCTAATCCATGGTTTTGGGACAAACCTGAAACACATTATAAATTATTTCCCCTGTTGAGTGATGAGTCCAGTTGATAGATGATCTCATCAGGGCAAACTGAGCAGCAGGCAGACTGAATGCTAATTTAGTCCCTTACAGTGTGTCCAGTGATTCCACCCCATTCCATCAATCATTTCTCCCATTACAATATGGAAGCAGTTCTGGCATTTCACCAGCCCACCTCTACGTATCCCACCAGTGAATGGATTTCAAGCAGCACCTGACAGAAGCTGATAAGGTAGGAGCTGCCACTCACTGCAGAGGATAATGCAAGACCAAAAACCAAATGAATGAGGGGGGAGAACTCAAAAGGCCAAAGCAGGAGGAGACTGAGGCAATGGGAGGAAGAAAAAGTGATCTGAATACTCCTTTTTCCAAAGGAACACTGTCAAAAGGAGCACAGTCTAAATGAATGGATCTATGCAAGATAATACTGTGAGAAGAACAGAGGGACAACAGACATCAGAGAGAAAAGGGAGATGACATTTCCAGTTGCCATTATTGCAGAGAAAAGGCAAAGAGTGATGCATTGCCGTAGAACCAACAGAACGAAACATTAGCCGCAGGAAGAGGAACAAGGAAGAGAGGCAGAAGCAGAAGACAGATTTAAGTCATGTGCTGCAGGAGAGAGACGGGCAACCAGAGCGAGCTGCGGGAGGTTAATCCAGCTAATGCAGCGGTTGACTGGGGAGTTCGCAGCTGGCGGCAGGGCCGTTAAGAGCTGGGAAAGTGCTGAGCTGGATGGTTCAGTAGGCAAAAGGTTGTGGACTTCATTTTCCAACCAGTGGCATGTCAACCATGGGAATTAGAGGCACACTTTTAAACATGCAAGCATAACAGTAATAAAAGAGATTTTTTTTTAAAAAAAAATCCTCACTTGGATAAAAAAAAACTCAACATTTTAATTTATCTGTTCAACAAAATGATCTAAAAGTGCAGAATCAATGTGACTCAGATCAATGGGTAATTTGCAGATTTGTGCAGAGTTTGATGTGAAGCTCTTCATAGGTGTGATAATTAAGTCTGATCTGTGCCAGGTGAGTTGCAGCAGGGAAACTCCTAACATCTGCAGGACTGCGGCCCTCGAGGACCGGAGTTGGGTTCTACAACCCCTGTTGTAGATCATGGTATCCCATCCCTGTTGATGACCTGTGGAGCCTCCTTTCACATCTCAATGACAGCCCCCCCCCCTCCCAGTTCAGTGGTGGTATTTTTTGCTTTTAGAGCAGACAGTGGTTTCTTGCCAATATATCATGTGATTTTCACTTTTATATGAATTTATCAAATCAAACTTTATTTGTTGAGCACTTTTCATGCCACGGGCAACACAAAGTGCTTTACAAGATAAAATCAAGTCATAAGGATTAAAACAAACAGTAGATAAAAAGGCATTTACAAACAAAAAGACACAAGCTCTTTCCACACACTCACACACACAAGGACATCGAGCAAACCCCCCCCCCCCCCCCCCCCCCCCCCCCCCCCCCACACACACACACACACACACACATTCCCCAAAAAACATCATTCCCTGAATACTGTCTCTTTAACCGAATGCAGGTTAATAAAACAACTAAAATATTAATTAAGTGATAAAAATTCTGACTTGGTGCTGATGTGAGGAAACAATACCTAGGGATCCATCCACACCAGGAGCAAGTCCCCTGCATGCTGATAGGGGCCGCTGCCACAGCAACCGCACAACTCCCAGGCAGCCAAGAGCCCACCCCACAGCCATGAAGCTGCAGTGCTGGACCCTGCGCCACCCAAACAGCAGCGGTCGCCATGACAACAGCCCCCAGACCAAACAGGCAGGGCCCCAAGTGTGCTGGATCCTCATAAGTAAAACACTGGAGTTAAAACCAGAAGTTAAATAACCTTAAGAAACAGTAAAAAGAAGTTAGAGCAACAATAAAAGAATATATATATATATATATATATATATATATATATATATATATATATATATATATATATATATATATATATATATATACACACATAAAAGAACTTCACAATAATGTACTAAAAATAAGAAATCTAATAAAACAATTAAAAAATAAATAAAATGGTAAATTAAGTCAATTTAGATAAGTAAAAAAAAGTCAAATAAAATTCAGTTAAAGGCTAAGCTAAAAAGGTGTGTCATGAGCGTCTTCTTAAAAACATCAACAGTCTCCGTGGCCCTGAGGCTCTCTGGCAGGCTGTTCCATAGTCGAGGACAACAACAATGGAAAGAGGTCTCACCGTATGTCTTAGTTCTGACTTTATTATTATATTTATTATCATTTTTTATGTTTTAATATCTTAAACATTGCAATTGAAATGGTGTTTGCTTTCGTTCAATGCAACATTACTGTCAGACCCCTTGCTGGTCTCACTTACATGATTGCCTGTTATTATTGAGAACGTTTTGACAATTTAATGTCTTATTTTTTTCAGGTGACTGGATTTGAATCCCGGCCTCATTGCTTCAGTGTACCAGGTATACATTATCTAGTATAATGAGCAGTTTTAGATTTGAATATGAATACATGTTGGCGGACCTAATTTCTGAATTACCGTTGAACTGAGCACATAAAAGAAACCCAGCAGGACTGGAGCAGCTGAATAGAAGTTAATAAAATGTATGGAAGAGGGATCAAAGCCGTAGAGGTGTGTTGGGCGAGGCGTTGTAATCACAGGGGTATCAGTGTGACATTGCATATCATCAACTGTCAATTCATGTGTGCATGGGAACGAATGGAAGACAGTGTTGTTGCACCAACGCAGGCTTCTTCCCATATTCATGCCTATATTCACTGCTTCTTTATTCATACAATATGCTTTCATTAGCATACCATTCCTCCTCATTCACACAGCTTTTCACCTCTGAGATGTCTCTCTCTCACACTCTCTTTTTTGTTTTTGCACAATAATCTGTGATCAAAAATGTGTCTCTCTCATTCACACAAACACATGTTCTTGCAGCTCTGCAGGCCTGGCCAGCAACAGCTCCATCAATCTGGTCACCTCTCTGTCAGTAACCAGCTGTCAGCACACAGTCTGCAGGGTAATAAGCTGGCAAAATAGGTTTAAGTGTGTGTGTGTGTGTGTGTGTGTGTGTGTGTGTGTGTGTGTGTGTGTGTGTGTGTGTGTGTGTGTGTGTGTGTGTTACTCTGTAATTCTGCTGCACAAATGCTAACATTCTGGATAACAGCTGGCAAAGCACAGCATATGAGCAAAGCTTTTACTGGAAACCTGATTATTTCGACGTCACTATATGGAGTTCTATCTTTTCCTGGAGACACCAGCAGAGTGTGAATTATTTAAGGCGGCACTTTTAATTAGAAACAGTATCG